>NW_027185896.1:8637344-8654804 GCF_028583685.1 Petaurus breviceps papuanus | reverse complement strand
TGTGTGTGTGTGTGTGTGTGTGTGTGTGTGTGTGTGTTGTTAAAACCTATAACCTATGCACCAGTAGTAAAACCAAGAAAAAAGCCTGACATTTCTATAGACAATTGCCCAAAGTTTAGGTAACAAGGAAGAAGAACCAGAGATCTCAATGAAATGAAGGAAAATTGACGTAACAGGTATCACCGAGACCTAGTGGGATGGAGCCTCTATCAGCAGTGTGGCTTCAGATGGGTGTAGATTATTAAAAGAAACAGGACAGATAAAAGGGCAAGTGTGGTAGCACTACGTATTAAAGTATACTCATACGAGGAAAACTAGGAGCTAAAGGGGGAAACATGAAGAATATTTGGGTGGAGACTGAGAGGGAGAAAACAAGTGATTTTGTTATTGGAGAATATTACAGATTACATGGACCAAAAGAGGAAATTGCTAAATTCATGAACCAGTACAAGCCTGGTTCTATATGCTAGAGTAGTGAGGGGAGACTTCAATTATTCAGACATTTACTACTACTAATTCTCTCTGTCCAAAGGAGAGTAGCTAACAGCTGCTTGACCCCATGGGATTCTACAAAAAGGTCAAAAGACAAGAAGGGGGAAAGTCTACTCTGGACCTGATTCTCACTTACCAGAAGAAACTGGTTTCTGGGTTGAAAATACTAAGAACCAGGGGCAGCTAGGTAGTGCAGTGAATAGAGCACCAGCCCTGGAGTCAGGAGGACCTGAGTTGAAATCTGGCCTTAGACACATAACACAAAACTAGTCATGTGACCTTGGGCAAGTCACTTAACCCCAATTGCCCTACCTTGTCCCCTGCAAAAAAAAAAAAAAGAAAGAAAATGATACGAACCTTGGGGCAGGGGGGAAGTGCCCATTTCCTTTTAGATTTTTGTGACAAAGGAGAAAAAAATCTAGCCATAGACTGACAGTCAATGAACATTTATGATATTTTCCTGGCACTGTGCTAAATGTTAGGATACAAAAAGAGGGAAAAGACAGTGCTTGCCCTCAAGGAATTTACAATCACATGGAAGAGCAAACAAATATGTACAAGCAAGCTATAAACATAAAATTATATTTATTATAAATTATATGTATTATAAAATATAAACAGTATAAATAGGAAATAAATGTCAGAGGGAAGACACTAGAATTAAGAGGGGATGGGAAAGACTTCCTATAGATTATAGAAGATGGGATCCTAGTTGGGACTTAAAGGAAGCCAGAAAAGTCGGTAGGTGAAGATAAGGAGGGAGACCATTCCAGGTATTGGGGACCCAGAATCGAGAGATGGAAGGCTTTATTTGTGGAGTATCCAGGAGGTCAGGGTTATGTGTTGGGGAGTGATGTGTAAGAAAATTGGCAAGATAGGAGGAAGTTAGGTTATAAAGGGCTTTGAATGCCAAGCAGAGGATTTTGTATATGATCCTACAGGTTCCAGATTTTAGGAAAGCAGATTTTAAATGGTTCAGAGAAAGGACAGTAGGATTCCTGGACTAAAATTGTACCAAGGAAGTCAGCTGCAGAGAGATGGGATACTTTCCAAAATGAAATTCTAAAGACAGAAAGAGAAATAATCCCAATGAGGAGGAAAAATAGGTGTTGTCAGAAGTGACTGATGTGGATGCTCAGAGTACTCCCCAACCAACTTACATTTTAAAAAGATAAGGCAGAGTCTTGTAAAAATAGTGTCAGGAACGCTGAAGCTCAGAGTGAGCTGAGGATGTCAGGGAGAGCTAAGGACGACAGAAAGTGCCTTTTCTAGCTAGGCTGGGCAGAAAAGGAAGATCAGAGAAAGGATAAGACCACTTTTTAGGGTGGAGAAGATGATAATGACCAAACAAAGAAAGGAGACGGAGCTGTTCACCTCTTTCTTTGCTCCTCTTTCCTCTGCTAGGGTGCATAACCTTTGCATGGGAAGTGACAGAAAAAAATGACTAAAGGGGAGTTGATGCTCATGATAAGTAAGAAGACAGTAAGAGGGCCCTTCATTGTCCTTGATGATTGTCCAGTCACTGTCAGGGGTAGTATTGCAGCACTAGAGAAAAGTAAATGTGATTTTCAAAAAGGGGGAATGAAATGCAAACTACAGGCCAGTGAATGGAAGTGGTGGTTATCATGAACAACCATTAAAGGGATGGCTAATGAGCCTATAGAAAAGGAAGAACCAGCAAGGCTCCATCAAGAATAGGTGATGGGGGACTATTCTTATTTACCTTTTTTTTTTTTTTTGGACAGGGATATTAAACTGATAGGGCCACTAGGTGGCACCATAGTGCATAGAGTGCTGCACCCGGAGCCTGGAAGACTCAACTTCTTGAGTTCAAATCTGGCCTCAGCCATTTACTAGCTATGTGAGCCCAGGCAAATTATAATCCTGTTTGCCTCAGTTCCCTCATCTGTAAAATGAGCTGGAGAAGGAAATGGCAAACTACTCCAGTATCTTTGCCAAGAAAAGCCCAAAAGAGGTCATGAAGAGTTGGACATGACTGAAAACAACCCAACAAAACAGCAATCAGATTGTTATTAGATAGATTAAGTCAGGGGTGGGGAACCTGTGGCCTTGAGGCCCATGTGGCCCTCTAGGTCCTCAAGTATGGCCCTTGGGCTGAATCCAAACTTCACAGAATAAATCCCTTTAATAAAAGGATTTGTTCTGTAAAACTTGGGCTGCACCCAAGCTCCTAGAAGGACACATGTGGCCTCAAGGCCAAAGATTCTCCACCCCTGCAGTGGCTATGTAAGCCAATCCTCTCCTTTTTTTTTGCTTCCAATATACTCATCTTATTTAAAAAAAAATAAATTTCTATAGATAGCTTTTGTTTTTACATCACCTATATTTCCCACTATATCCCTTCCCCCACACCCTCCCAGGAAGCCAAACTTTATAAGGCAGTTTAAAAGAAAAGTCAATCAAACTAACCAGCATATTGAAAAATTCTGACATTATATGATCTCTAGTCCACACTCCTCCATGTCTGCAAGGAGAGAAGGGGAACTGTTTTCCTTTGTCTCTTCTTTAGGGCCAAACTTTGTCATAATTTCAAAGCATTCAGGGTTCTTTTAGTTGTTATTGATCTTTTCATTGACATTGTTTTAACCATTGTGTGTATTATTTTCTGCCAACCCCCTCTATTTATAATTGAGAAAACTGAGGTTGCCCAAAGTCACATATTTTACAAAAGTGGGATTCTAACCCAGGTCTTTTGACTCTAGAATCATTCCTCAAATGAGGTATGTAAACATAAGGAAATGTTAATGACCTGGAAGAAACAATGAGTATGAAGGATTCAGAAAAGCCTGGGAAGACATAGGGACTGATGCACAGTCAGCAAGCAGAATGGGGAAGCAACACACAAAATGATTACAATGCAAATGGAAGGAATGAGAAAAAATTAGGTTGAATATTGAGTAATTAGAATGACCAACCATGGCTCTGGAAAAAGGGTTGAGAAAATGCACCTCCCTCTCCTCTTTGAATAGGCATGGGACTATGGGTGTGAAAAATAGAAGATACTCTCACATGTGGTTGCTGTGTTGGTTGGTTTTCCTGAATTACTTTTTTTTTCTCCTTTTTAATCTTTGATACAAGCGAGGGCTTGCTGTGTATGAGGAAGATATATGAAACAAAGTGGTAGAAGAACAAAAGTAATAGAATTAAGATTACAAAAAGAAATTCAATAGGGATGAATTTTAGGCCTTATACTTGGGTTCAAAAATCAATTTCATAAGTACAAGGTAGGGGAGACAATTGGTGAGCTCAATTTATCTGAAAAAAAATGTGGAGGTTAATATAATTCAGCTGTGTGATATAGCAACCATTTTTCTTGGGATGCATTAAGAAAAATAGAGCTTCTAGGAATAAGAATGTGAGAGAAACCCTGAACTCTGCTCTGGCCCAGCTATTTCTCTAGTATTGTGTACCATAGCTTCGGAAGGACATTGATGAAACTGCCTGTGACTCAGTGTCCTTATCTGTAAAATAGGGTTGCTAACATTTCTATTTTTTAACTCAAAGCTCTGTTTCAAGGAATATGTTAAAGCACCATATAAGTGAAAGCTATTTTTATATCTGGGGTCCCTTCCATCTCTGAAATTCTATATACTAAGGTCCCCCATAGCTCTGCCATTCTATGACTCCATAGTTGTATGGTCTCTGTAGTTCTAAAGGCCTTTGGAATTCCTTAATGCTCCATTTCTCCCAAAGAAGGTAAGGGGGTATTCAATATCCTTGATTCCTGTTACATTCGCCTTTAGAAGCAAAACTTTTCTTATCGCTTTTGATAAGGACCAAGGAGACAGTCAACAAGACAGTTAATAAACATTTACAAAACACCTACTATGTGAAGACCACCAAGTTTAATAAGCATTTGTTAAGCTCCTACCTACTATGTGCCAGGTCCTGCTTTACACAGAATTGTTCTACCCCCGCCATCCCACCCCCCAATTTGCAGCAAAGTATGCTGGGAGCAAGGACCACTCAATCAATTTTTTTTTAAGCAATTGGGGTTAAGTAACTTGCTCAAGGTTATACGGCCAGTTATTTATGGGTGTGGTACTAAGTATCTGATCCCGGATTGGATCCCAGATCATCCCGACTCTGGGGCTGGTGCTCTTACTCGCTGTGTTACCTGGCCACCCCCACTCAGTCAATTTTGACAGTAGGTATAGGAATCAGGGCACAGGTGGAAAGGAAGGCAGGGATATTTGGTGGGGTTCTGGCCTTCCTTTCATCTCTTCTATCTAGTGTAGGGAGAAAGGGATCTGAAGATTCCAGGCTATATGATTGCTTTGTGGGTAGTACACAATATGGTATAATATTAAGGATTCTGGATTGGGAGTCATAAGACTTCAGTTCAAACTTGGGCTTTGCCACCTTGAGTGAGGGTCTAACAACCTAACTTCACTTTCCCCTTTAGGCCTCAGTTTCTCCATCTATGAAATTAAGGGGGTGAACTAGAAGATCTCTGAAGTTGCTTCCAGCTCTAAATTATATTCTCCTATGATGGGGATGGTATGTCTAAATAAAAGAATGTTCAAAATTGTCATTAGAATTGCATACTTTCTGGAGTTTAGAGGTGGCCCTGGGGCCCAAAGCACATCAATAGAATTTTGCCCATCCTCCTTCTACTCAAGATCAAGATGGGAAGGAAAAAAAGCAAAATCTCTCATCTTACTCTCTTCATTGAAGAAACTGCAAAGGGGTGGAAGCAGGGCCCAGACTAGCCAGCTGGAATGTGGGAGTGTGAGCAAACAAACCCTCCCTCTCTCCTCCCTTCTCCCCAGCTTTGCCTGCTTTTGTTTTCTCTCCTTTCTGAGAAACATATTGTTTGTTCCTGCCTTCCCTTCCCTTCTCTCTTTCAACTCTTCCCCACTCCCCACCCCAGCAGGTCTCCACTTTGAGTCTCAGCCTCTGACTCTATCGTTCCCCCTTTTGGTCTCTGGATCGCTGCTCCCGTGTCCTCTCTCACTCTCCTGGGGACCAATCCACTCCAATAGGCATTTATTAAACATTCATCAGGTACAAGGCACAGTGTTAGGCACACAGGCCCCCTAGAAGTTGTGATTCCCTCCATCTATTTGTCCTATGTTCCAATGCCTGGCCTGTCCCTACCATTGCTCCCACTAGAGGTAGAATACTTTTACCTGTGAACCCCCCTGCCTTGGAGCCATTTTATCCTCTCTCACTGCTGTAGGCTCCACTGGTTATAAAGTACAACAGCTTGGTGGGCCCAGCTAAGCTAGAGGATGTGAACATTATCATCCTCTTTCCTAATGAAAAAATGGAAGTTGATCAGAAAGGTAAAAAGTGAGTTCCCCAGGGCTGCACAGCTAGGAAGAGTTAGATCCAGTCTCTAACTCAGCAGTTCTCAATTGTTTTTGGTCTTTGTGTCCCATAACGTTCTTAAAAATTATTGAGGGCTCCCTCAAAGAGTTTTTGTTTATGTAGGTTAATCGATATTTAGCATATTAAAAATAAAACAATTTAGTATTGTTATAAAAATAGTTTCGATCTTGTGGGCCCCCTGAAAGGGTCTTGGAGACCCCCAGGACCATACTTAGAGACCTGCTACTCTAAATCAAGTCTCTCCAGACTCCAGGATTAGGCCTCTTTATACTATACCATGCTTTATGCAACGACTCCCCTTTTCTCCAACAGAAACATTTCCTTGCTAGTCTCCCCATCCCTAACCCCAGCTATTTCCCTCAGGACCTCATAAAGCTTCTACTTCTCTCATCATCATCGTTAATGCAAATCACTCTGAGGCTGTTTCTACATATGTAAAATGAGAGGTTGCATTAGATGCACTGCAGGGGTCCTGCAAAAGCTAAAGCCAATATTCCCATGCACTTAAAATGAAATATTGTTTATTAAAGATGTCTGTTTATGTGTCTTATGCTTCTCTTCAATTGCAAGCTTCTGGAAGGCAAGCACCTTGTTTTAACTAAGCTTTGTATCTTTCCCAGGCCTTAGCACAGGCTTCTGGATATGGGTAGGTGTTTGATCAACATTAAGTACACTTGGATGGAATTGAATGCCCAGCAACCCAAAGTTAATGTGTAGAAGGCCTTTCTACAATAGTATCATAGGCTTTTTAGACCTGGAAGTGGCCTTAAGAGATAATGCAGCCAAAGTCTTTGATTGTACAGGTGGGGAAACTGAGGTCCAAAGAGATTAGAGTGTCTTGCTCAAGGTCACTCAGCAAATAAATGTAAAAATGGGGACTGACAACCAAGATTTGCCCTTTCCAAATCCAGTGCCCTCTGTGATGCCATACTACCTGCGCCATCCTCAAACACTTCTTTTTCAGGAAACCCACCCAAATTAATGCCAACCTCCCCAATCCCCACCATTACTCCTGTTGTTTCATATTATTATCAACCCACTACATACAACAGGGCCCAGATTTCACTGTTCCTGGGGAGGGCATGGAAAGGGATGGGGGAGGGGATGAAAGGAAGAAGAGTAGATTAAAAAGGAAAAGGAGGAAGGAGGAGGGAGAAAGGGGAGGAAGAAGGAGAGGAGGGGCCAGGAAGGGATGGGAAGAATTGAAGAGAGAAGAGGTTAAGGGAGAAAAGGGAGGAAGAGGAATGGAGGAGAGCAAAGTACATGAAGAGAGTGGGGAGGGGGTAAAACACAAAACAGTATAGTATGCATATAACTTCATGGGGTATTGGGGTGTGTGTATGGTATTTTTAATCATTTAACAACTGTAGTTCCCATTAAGATTTTATACAAAAGGATTTTTCCAGAATATATATATATGTATATATATATATATATATATATATATATAATATGGCATAAATTAAGCAGTCAAACATACATTGATTTAAGGGGTTGGTGGTCCAGTCTGGGACACTTCTCTAAAGGGCATGTTATCAGTCCCCATCCAAAATAGGTTATCAAAATAGAATGAGGGAATGCAGAAGTCCTAAGTCTGCAACTGACTTATTGTGTGATTCTGGGAAAGCCTCCTCCCCTCTCTGAAAGCAAAAAGACCTAATAACATAGTTGGGGCCTCAGTTTCCTCATCTGTAAAATGAAGGGACAAGACTAGGGGATGCTAGTGATCACAGTCACATTTCTGCATTAATTTCATGTTTGTAAAGTGCTCCCCCTGAGTATTATTATTACAATTGAGATAATCACTAAAGCCCCTTCCAGCTCTGACATTCTGAGCCTCAGATCCTATTTCCCCCTCCCCTCACTCGCCATCCAAGCAGTGGGAGCCCAGACCTAAGCCACCTCTCCCTACCCCAACTCTCTAGAAACAGATGCCAAGTGGTGCCCGAGGGACTTCATGGGGACGAGCTGGACAGAGAGCTGGCATATGCTGGTCAAGCTACCCGATTTAGCCTCGGTCTGCAAATATTTCCTGGGAACCTGAAGGAGCCAAGAAAGCTGCTTCTTGTCCCTAGAGCCCTATGAATAATAACCGATACAGCACTTTAAAGCTTGTGAAAGTCTTTACGTACATTATCTCATTCCAGTTTTACAATAATCCTGGCACTTCAGGTGCCTTTATCTCTGTTTTACAGAGGCTCAGAGGGCTTGGAGCATCCTAGGTTGGCATACAGTAGGCACTTAATAAATGTTTATTCATCGACTGGAGCTGGAAGGAATTTTTTAGGTCATTGAATTGAACCTTCTTCTTTTACAGATGAGGAAACTGAGGCCCAGAGAGAGGACCTGACTTGCCTAATGTCCCGTAGGATATGTGCCTGGATTCTCTGGCATCAAACTCTGTGCTGATTCCACTACCCCACACAGAAACATGACTTGTCCATGGTTACACTAGGAAATCTTCCTGACTCCGATTCTAGCACACAGTCCAGGATGCCATGTTGCATCCATTTGGTACAAGAACACTGGAAAGTTCATGTAATCTTGGTCTTCAGAGCCCTCAATGCCTAGCTCTGATGGGAGCCTGAGAAGTAGTTTGGGGCAAGCCAAGGTCACTCTCCCTGATGTCGTGTTAATAGGTCCAGAATGTTGATAGCAGAAATAATGATCACTTATATTTGTGGAAAAGTACAGGCTCTGGAGGCAGAATCCTACCTTTGCTACTTAGGTGACCTTGAGGAAACCATTTCACCTCCATGGGTTTTTAGTCTGACTATAAAATAAGGAGTTCAGACTTAGAGTGCTTCTGAAATCTCTTCTGATGCTAGATCTAGAACAGTGCCTAACACTTAAATGCATGCTGATCAATTGATCTTCTGGTTTCATTTCTCAAAATTTCCACACGATATAGACAGAAATATAGATAGAACACGATTAGCTCCATTTTAAAGATGAGGAAACCAAAGCTCAGAGAGGTCACTTGGCTGGTAAGTAGCTATGACATTTGTAGCCAGTTCTTTTAAGGTTGTCATTGAATTGTTTCAGTTGTGTCTGAATCTCTGTGACCCCATTTGGGGTTTTCTTTACAAAGATGCTAGAGTAGTTTGCAATTTTCTTCTCCAGCTCATTTTACAAATGAGGGAACTGAGGCAAACAGGGTTAAGTGATTTGCCCAGGGTCACACAACTAGTAAGTGTCTGATGCTGGATTTGAATTCAGGTCCTCCTGACTCCAGGCCTGGCACTCTATCCACTGTACCACCTAGCTGCCTTCTTTTAAGTGAGAACTCTTGAAAAATCTACTTGGGAAGTGATCACTGAACCTGTGGGAATAGATGATATCAGCAGGGGTCCTTATGCAACCCTACCTACTCATTCTATTGTCTGGTCCACGTTGTGCCATCTTTTCCTTAGGAAGTATAGCAGAGACTTTTGCAAATGCTTTGTGAAAGTCTACTGCAGGTTAACTATAGGTCTAAGCATTTCCTAGACCTACCAAGTGTCTATTAGTCCTTCAAAAAAAGGAAATAAGGCTAGTCTAACACGACTTGTTCTGGATAAAGTCATGTTGGTTTTCTGTAAGCACTGCTTCCTTTTCTAGATGTCTGTGAACCCCCTCTTCTTTATTTTAAAGATAAGTATTATATATCTGAGGCATCTCTGCCATAAGCATTGTATTAGATCAGTATATTTTTCACTATTTGATACAAACAAAAGAATTTAGAGTCCCATGAAATTTTCCATTCCCTATCCAGAGAGGGAGGTTCCAAGTACTTCTGTGGTCCTGAGCGCTTGAGTCATGGACCAATTTTTCTTTGGTTATCATCCTAGCCAGCTGGGAGATGAACATCCTAGCTATGGAATAGCATGGTTAACATCTCCACAAACAGCCCAGATGCATAGATGGGGGTAGGGGACAAAGCTGGGTCTTTCGGGAGACTATTTTGATTTCAGGTAGGCATTTGGCATATAGACTGGCATCTTGGGGAGGGTGGCCAGGGAGGTGAGAATCATCCATATGGAAGGGAAACCCTCATTGCTATGGGTGCATCTGGAGAAAGGTTAACCAGATGAAATATTGAAATATGAACTCAGCCCAGGAACTACTCTCCTACTGCTCACTACCAGCTTTGAACCACTAGCCAGCTCTTTAACAACCACTTCTAGAACTTGAGAATCAAAGTCAAGCTCATTGAGCCATAATCTGGGAACTTCATTCCCTTTTTTTGGGAAAGTCAAGATATTTGCCATTCTCTAGTATCATGCTGGAGTTTTCTTGTTTGCCATAATCTTTCAAAGATCATTGACTATGACTCAGTAATCACCTCCACCTGTTCCTTTGTTAACCTAAGATGTATTTTTTCTGGGTCATAGATCCAGCATTAGGTTAAAACCCCACCCTTAGATACTTACAAGACGTGTTATCCCAAGCAAGTCATCTGACCTCTCTGTTTCTATATCTGTAAAATAAGGGGGTCAAATTTGATAAGTGGTGTGCTTAATCAGTGTATTTTTAACAATTGGCTCTCTAGGGGAAAATGTACATGGCAATCTTTTAAGTTTAATCTGCAATATTAACATTTTCTTGGGGCGGCTAGGTGGTGAAGTGAATAGAGCACTGGCCCTGGAGTCAGGAGGACCTGAGTTCAAATCTGGCCTCAGACACTTGACACACTTACTAGCTGTGTGACTTTGGGCAAGTCACTTAACCTCAATTGCCCTCCAAAAAAAGCAAAAAAAAAAAATTTAAAAAGGGGTGGCACCGGCCCTGGAGTCAGGAGGATCTGAGTTCAAATCTGGCCTCAAACACTTGACACAATTACTAGCTGTGTGACTTTGGGCAAGTCACAACCCCAATTGCCCTCCAAAAAGCAAAAAAAAATTTAACATTTTCTTTATTATGTTCTTGAGTCAAGAGTCCCATTCAACAAAACAATAAATCAAGCATTTGCAGATTTCTGGAGGTGTAAATGTTCACACTGAAAATTTAACAATCAGCTCTTGTGAACCAATATGAGCTGGATTCAGCACACCTCTACATTTGATGGTTTTTACAATCATTTCCAGTTCTAAGTCCATGATTCTCTGCTATTCCTGACCTTGGCTTGCCATCTCAGAAGTATATATCTCTAGTCTCAACATTCAAAAAAGATTAAATGCTTCAATATGTGCCTTAATTGGTCAATGAAATTCTTATCCCCTCTTAGGGATCGGGATCAATGTATGTGTCTATTTGTGGTAAATCCACAGTAACATTATTGTGCATGCGTGTGGAGGAGAAACATCTGCCACGCACCTGTGGGACCAGCACTGCTCTGTATATCCAGCCAACAACTTCATTCAACCGGCATCTTCTCAGCACCTGCTGTGACGATCTTCTCTAATGCTATGGTTATACTAGCCGTGCTACAGCCAGAGCATGGTACATTATGTTGTGGTCACAGGGTTGCTCTGTCATGGGCATATGGTGTGACCTCTTTGAGGGAATTTCAGAAGCCACACCATGAAGGGCTTCTAGCATTTGGGAAACATTGTTTATAATTGTACAGCCACATTGACTTGCATCAGGGATGAATTGGACCAGAGCCCCCATCCCAGGAGATGGGAGACACAAGGCAGGATTTCCTTGGCTTGTTAAGTCAGTCTGTAATGACCCAGCTGCCTGGCCTTCAATCTGTCAATCAGGAAGGGATTATAAATCAACTTTTCTCAAGCCCAAGTAAGAACTAGCAAAGACAGAAACCTGCTCCCTAGTTGGCTAAATTTGCCATGAAAGATGTTACCTAATAATGACAGAGTAAATTATAGCACCCAGTTAGGGGATGAAAGCCACAAATGAAACACCAAAATCTATCTTTCCTCCCTCTCTCCCTTCCTTCCTTCCTCCCTCCCTCCTTCCTTTCTCCTTCCCTTTTTCCTTTCTTTTCTCCCTCCCTCCCTTCCTTCTTTCCTTCCTACTTTCTTTCCATCCATCCATCCATCCATCCTTCTTTCTTCTCTCCCTCCTTTCCTTTCCTTTCCTTTCCTTTCCTTTCCTTTCCTTTCCTTTCTTTCTCCCTCCATTCTTTTCTCTATCTTGATCTCCACTTTCTTCCTCTTTCTTTCCTCCCACCCACATGTCACCCTTCCCTTATTTCCTGCTCTTTTCAATTCCCCACCCCTCCATTTTCTAACTAGGCAGTGAATATGATATTGGCAAGGAAAATCTATGACTGAGATTAGACTGAGAAAAAGTGCTTGTAGTCTGGTTACTCTGGCTGCCTTTTAGTGACAGCCAAGTCCCCCCATGCATAACAAACACAGACACAGATTACACCAGTAGGTTCACTCTCTGCTTCACGGAGCTGTTGTCAGGAAAGTGTTTTATAAACCATAAGGCACTATTAAGATGACAGTTATTAATGTTATCATCAAGATCATCATTAATATTAATAAAATAAATTGGACACCACAGATTCTGATTTTAGGAGCAGTTGGCATCATGGAAGAGACCTTGGACCCAGAATGGGGAGACACAGCTACAGGCCTGGCTTTGCCATTCGCGCCCCATTCCTGAGCCTCAGTTTCCTAGGTGGGCGGAGTTGGACTGGATGGTCTGGTAAGGTTCCTTCCAAGTCTGACATTCTTCCCCTGGGAATCTATGTACTCTAACACCATTGATTCACCTTTGTTCCAGCTAAGGGAGAAAAAAAGTGTTTGTTCTGCAAATTTATATAGTAAACAAGCTTGATTCTAAGAGATATATCAAGGAAATCATGTGAGAGCTTGTGCAAGGATCTGTTTAAACTGTTAAGAAAAGGGACTGCTTTCAAGGATCTCTGAAGCAGCCATTTATAATTATGGAAGTGTTAAGTTTAAAATCATTCTTTTCTTTGTGCCCAACTTAGAAGTTCTTCTCAAGTGATTCTAGCTTGTTTCCATATGGACCAGAGAGTAAGAAAACTACACATTTTTGAAAATCAGCCCATCATTTAGACTTTTCACTGGTTTGAATTGTCCTTGTGACTCATTACTCTGAATTTGTAAGGTCTGGCTGATAACTTTTCTCTGAAGTAGCACTTGTCCTGCAGAAAAGGGTCAGCAACCCCATTGCTAGGCAAGAAATAGTAATGGTCATACATTTGCTCTTCTGCCCCATGGAAACATACTCATAGTTTCTCCCTACAATTCAATTTATCAAAGTCATACATCAAGTCCAATTGTGGGAAGAGCATCATGCAGGGCCAAGGTTGTTAGGGGATGGGAGTGGGGCAATACTGTTTAGATAACACAGTCCTTGCTCTCATGGAGCTCATGGTAAAGAGATAAGATGTTACATAAATAACATTAATAATAAAAAATAATATGTTTGCACAGAGTTTCCAATGATCTCCAGCTGCTTTTAAATACCATTATTCTCCTGGTGATGCTATGTGTCTGAATACCACAGAACACTATGATCCCCAAAGAATCAGATTTCAGCTAACCCAAAGGACAATGAAAATAACAACTCACATTTAGATAATGCTTTATAATACTTGCAAAACACTTTACATGCATCATTTCATTCACTTCTCACAACAACTCTGAGAGGCAGGGGCCATTCTTATCTCTATTTTGTCACAAGACATAGATTTGGAGCTGGATGAGGTCTTAACAGTCACCTGGTCCACTCTCACCATTGTACAAATGGGGAAGCTGAGGCCGGCAAGGAAGGGTAAGTGACTTGTTTAGAGTCACATAGCTAGTAAGTGTCTGAGGGGGATTCAAATCAAGTCTTTTTGATCTTTCAAGTCCAACGCTCGATTTCCTACCCCATACTGCCCCAAAAGCTATCTGGTGGAGGTCAATAGAGCGTAGCAGATTGCTAATGATGTGCATGGAGAATGGTGTGAAACATCATCTAGAATGTTAAGGCCTAGAAAAGGAGGAGGGCCAGTTATACAGTGATAATAGACAGACAGCCCAAGTACTGCACTGGTATCTATGAAATAGCAAATTGAACAGTGGAAACCTTCCATCATCTGTGGAGGATTTGCAGAAAGATTTAGACAAAACTCACACAAGATGGGAAGATGGGAGTTAAGGGATTTGTATCTGAATGGAGAGAATACCCATACCAAAGAGATCCCAGATTCATGGAAGAAATACATGGCAAGTGTATTAGAGAAGTGCAAGAAAAAAGTGGTTCTGTTTGCAAAGTGTGAAGGGTCATTTGAATGTGGGAAAGGTCATTACTTGGGGAAGGGGATGCTTCGAGGAGGCAGTGGCATCACACGCAAAAGGACTGTTAGGCCCAATTGTGGTTGTTTTGTGCCATGGTGGGTCTATGACAGTCTAAAACAGGCCTGTACAACATATGGCTCATGGGCAATATGCTGTGCAGGCCTCTTTTACGTCCTCTACATTTTTCATGGGCCATGTGAAATCCTTTAGTGGGCTGTAAGCAGCACACAGGTAGTATGTTGTGCAGACCTGCTGTAGAATACTTAGCATTTGATCACCTGAAATGTCTTCCTGGGCAGATTCCTTCCTCTCCCTCGGCCACAGTTCCTCATCTTGTAACAAGAGTAGACTGAATGAGATGAGCTCTAAGAGGGACTCGAATCCTCTACCTTTCCAGACTTATTTTATAACCCATGCTCCCTGCACAGAGGTAGGCTGTCCATCTCCCCTGCCTGGAATACATTTCCTTCCTTCTTTCTTCAAGGTCCAGTTAGCTTGTCTTTTCCTCCATCATTCTTTGTCTCACCATCCCACCTGTCACCCAGATTGACAGTGATTTTTCCCTCCCCAAATTTTCCTAAATTGCTCTGTATTTTTCATTTCCTAGAGTCCTCACATTTCCCTTTGTATCACTCTTATTTGTGAACATATGATGTATTGTCTCTATTGGACCATAAGGTCCTTGAGGGAAGGGTCTGTCTTGTTTGGGTGTTTCCTTTTTGTTTTTGGATCTCTAGTGCCTGGTGCTGGGCCTGGTATACAGTCACTAAGCCAATCAATTAATAATCCTTTAGGGGTAGCTAGGTGGCTCAGTGAATAGAGCACTGGCCCTGGAGTCAGGAGGACTTGAATTCAAATCCAGCCTCAGACACTTAATACAAAAAAAACTAGCCGTGTGACCTTGGGCAAGTCACTTAACCTCAATTGCCCTCCAAAAATAAAATAAAAATAAAAAAATTAATAATAATTTATTAAAGGCCTACTACATGCCAGACATTGTTAGGTGCTAGGGATACAAATACTAAAAAAAAGTGTCGATTTCTACTCTCAAGGAGCATATCTGAGAAGATAGCATATATGTATGTATATTCAGACAAAAAATAAATACAAAGCAGTTAAATATGAGAGAGGGAAGAAGGACATCAGCACTGGGGGCAGGTAAGGGGGAATCAGGAAAGATTTCATTTAAAAGGTGGTATTTGAGCTGCATCTAAAAGGAAGAGAGAAACTATGAGGTGGACATGAGGAGAAAGCACAATCCAGGCATGGGAGCTGGCCAGCACAAAGGCAGGGAGACAGGACGTAGGATCCTGTGTGTGAATGGAGAGGACAATTTGGCAAAAGTTCAGGGAGTAAATGCATCATGAGTCTGGAAGGGCCAGGTTGCCAAGGGGTGTTAAAGGTCAAAGAGAAGAGATTATATTTGATTCTAACGGCAATAGGGAGCCACTGGAGTTTATGGAGTAAGGGACTGACGTGGTCAGATTTCTGCTTAAGTAAGCATTCAATTAATACTTATTGTATTGAATTGTTCTTTATTTTTTTGTATTCCCTGGAGCCTCACATATGTCTATTGGGATGAGTACTTTTCATTTACCTCTGTTCACTTTGTTACTTACTCCATGTTGCTCTTAGACCCCATGTTAGTAGTTGTATTATTTAAAAAACTGGCAAAAATGAAAAAAAAAATCAACTTGAATGCCACTTGATCAGACTCAGTAAGTTTGACACTGAGGTGACCCTTTCTATTCGTCTTTTAAATATAATCAGATAATGAATCTTCTTAATTCCAACTAAGCAACATCTCTTGAATAGATTCTGATACATTGGAAAGAACAGTCAGAAGGGCTGGCTTCCAGTATTGCCTCTGAAGCCTCACTCCCTTTGTGATCTTAGGCAAGCTCTCTGAGCCTCCATTTCCACATCTATAAAATGAGAAGGTTGGAATATATGTGTATATATATGTATATATACACAAATATACACACATACATACATATATACACACATACATATATGCACATACATACATATATATGTACACACACCTATCTCTCTCTCTATCTACTTATAGCTCTAAATCAATGATCCTAGAATTTTTACTTCAGTCTGCTTCAACACCACTGGTACAAGCTCTCATTACCACTACCCTCTCCCCAAACTATTACAATAAATGTCTAACAAGCTCTTCCACATTCATCTTCTAACTGCTCCAATCCATTTGCACAGCACTACCAGAATCATCTTCCTTACGCACATTTTGTCTTGACACTCCTATGCTCAAGAATCAGAGTGACTCCTTATTGACCCCTCTCCTCATTTACTCTTTTTGTGCCTCCCCTCCCCCTCCAGGGGCCAGGCCACCCCAAACCCACCTGGAAAGGCTAGGAGCCTTCTCTCTGATTCATTCCTTGATCATTTTACTCACATTATACCACTCCTATCCACAGACAGCCAAAGGACTCCTGTACTTCCTCCACTACTGTGTTCTATTGATGCTGTTTTTCCCAAGGACCCTTCTACCTCTGAGATTCTATGATGGGGAATGCTGAGGAGGTTCAGGGCACCAGGAGGAACAGCATGAACAGAGTTTGTGAGGTATGAATGAGCCCGGCATGGCAGGAAATAGGAAGGAGACCCATAGGACTGAGAAGTAGTGGCTTGTACTGGGCAACAGATAGAATAAGCTGAGAAGACAGGATCCCAGAGTCTTAGGGTAAGAAGGGACTTCCCAGAACACCTTCTGCTGTCTCTGGACAGGAATCCCACCCAGAGCATCACCAACAAACAGCTCTCCAGCCTCTGTTGGAAGTGGCCTTTGTGCTCTTAGATCATATGGATGCTGAGGAGGTTTTTCTTTACGTTGAACTAAAATATGCCTCTGCAACAAACTGCACCCACCCAAGATAAGCTGGCTCCTTCTCCTTCCATGAAGACAGCGATCAGATTCACTCCAACTTGTCTTTTCTCCATATTAATATCCCTAGTTCCACGTGCTCCTTGTACAGACTCAAACCATTCCCTGCACACACTCTGACATGGCAATGATTTCTTTAAAGTATGGCCCCCATAGCTGAGCTCCAGCTATGGCCTTACCAGAGTACAGAACAGGAGGACAATCACTGCCCTGGGTCTGGAATCCATGCTTCTCATAAAGCAGCCCAAGCTCTTTGAGTTAGCTCTTGTCAAACAGCTGGCTCACACTGAGTCTCTGGTCCACTACACCCCACCAGATCACTCTCTCACTTTCTCTCTGTTTTTCCCTCCGTCCCTCCATCCTTCCCTCCCTCCCTCCCTTCCTTCCTTCCTTCCTTCCTTCCTTCCTTCCTTCCTTCCTTCCTTCCTTCCTTCCTTCCTTCCTTCCTTCCTTCCTTCCTTCCTTCCTTCCTTCCTTCCTTCTTTCCTTCCA
>NW_027185896.1:8632003-8636944 GCF_028583685.1 Petaurus breviceps papuanus | reverse complement strand
TCTCTCTCTCTCTGTCTCTCTCTCTCTCTCTCTCTCTGTCTCTCTCTCTCTCTGTCTCTCTCTCTCTGTCTCTCTCTCTGTCTCTCTCTCTCTCTCTCTCTCTCTCTCTCTCTCTCTCTCTCTCTCTCTCTCTCTCTCTCTCTCTCTCTCTCTCTCTCTCTCTCTCTCTCTCTCTCTCTCTCTCTCTCTCTCTCTCTCTCTCTGTCTCTCTCTCTGTCTCTCTGTCTCTGTCTCTGTCTCTCCTTTCCATGAGCTGTGTTCTAGTTGTACCACCCCCATCCTACACTTGTAGAGTGAATTTTTTAAAAATCCAAGCATACATTTGGGTCACATGATAATAGCTACTATTTACTCAGTGCTTTAGGGTTCACAAAGTGCTTTATAAATATTATCTCATTTGATTCTCACAACAACCTGCAAAGTAGGTGCTGTTATTATACCCATTTTTACAAGTGAGGAAACTGAGACAAACAGAGGTTAAGTGACTTGCAAGTCATGGCATCACCTTCCTGATGTCATGGTCCTCTTCAAGAACGAAGGACAAAAAACAACAAAAACATCAATCAGAGGGTGGATTTGTACTCAGACCTTCTTGACTTGAGGCTCACCTTGATGCCATCTAGCTGCCACGTATATGGTGCACACACACATAGCCACACACTGGTATAATTCAATTCATAGGGTCATAGCTCTAGAACTAAAAGTGGCCTCAGAGGTTATCTCTTCCAATCCCCTCATTTTACAGATGAGGAAACTGAGGCCCTAAGAAGCCACGTGACTTGCCCCAAGGTCAAACAGGTAGTAAGTGACAAAGGTGGAATTTGAACCCAGGTCCTCTGACTACATTTTCCACTGCACCACGCTACCTGCTGAGTTAGCCAACCACTAATTAAGTACCAACTATCACATAGGCAGGCCCACATCAGCCCTAGTATGCCTTCCCTCTGACTTCTCTCCAGTGCCTAAGTTGGTTAGGTGACATGAGTGATGCTGAGTCAGAAAGCCCTGTGCCTGGGGTGCTGGGGTGGGGGTGGGGGTGGAAATGGGGGTGGGGAGAAGAGGAGGAAGGGCTTTGGAAGGTTCACAGCTGTAGCTCATTAGAGGTGACATATCCAAGCTGAAGAGGGGACATTTAGTGCCTGGGGAAAAGAGACCAAGGGGAGAGAGGCCTTTGCTAGAAGGAGGAGGGCATCCTTTGCCCTCTACATGGACATTGAAATACACAAGGACTGAAGGTCAGCATACCTCTGCCCCACCTCATGGCTTTGCCAGCAGCTGCTGCCAATCTCTCTCTCTCTCTCTCTCTCTCTCTCTCTCTCTCTCTCCCCCCTCTCTTTCTTTTCTCTCTCTCCTTTCTCTCTCTCTTCTCTCTCTCTCCCTCTCCCCCCCTCTCTTTCTCTCTCTCCCTGCTTGCATTTCAGAGATAATTCTGAAGTGAGATGAGAGCCTGCCTTCCTGTCTCTTTTTCTCCATGCAATGGTTGTGACATTAAGATACGTCTCTAGCCATCCTGCCCCTGACAGCGACACACATCCTGAGTGCCAGGTGCAGCTGGCATGATGTGCCCACCTCCTGCCTGCGTGGCCCTGATGGGTGGCACTGAGCTGGTATTTACAGCCTCTTTGAGCTGCAGTGACACCCTGCCAGGGGCTGGGCTCTGGTGCCCATCAACAGAAGCCTGGGCCCAACAGCTACAGAGGATTGTGAGTGTGTGGTGGGGGTGGGGGTGAGGAAGAGAACTCTCATTCCCTCCAATCTAAAACACACCCAGAGCATCAGAGAGCTGGGAACTCTTTAGATTCCACATTTTAAGGATAGATCCCATAATTTCCCTTACAAGGGCCCTATGAGGCAGGTCTTGCAAACATTATAATTATCCTTATCTTGCAATGAGGAAATGGGAAAATGAATTGCCAGCCAGGGTCAGGAAACTAATTCAGCCTCAGAAACTTACTGGCTGGGTGGGGCAGCCAAAAGAATGCAAGATTTGGAGTCACAAGACCTGGGTTCAAATCCAGCCTCTGGATTTAGTACCTGTGTGGCCTTGGACAGGTCCCCTCTTTGGTCCCCAGGTTCCTCACCTGTAAAATGAGGGGGTTGGACCTCCAAGGTCCTTCTGGTGCTGACATTCTGGGAAAGATCTGATGATCGTTCAGTGCCCTTTTACACCAGAGGAGTCAGAGAGAGGGAAAGATCATATGGCAAGGTAATGGTGGGAACGCAGATCTCCCAACTCCCGGGACTGGTCTATTGCACAGAGGAACCTTCAGAGATGCTTCAGATCAATCAGTTCTTGTCAGCCAGGAAGCTCCTTGATGCTACAGCCTTCCTTCTGTGGCCATCTCCAATCTGTCTTATAAATGTCTTGTTGGTGCATCTCCCCTGACTATAAGCTCCTTGAGGGTAACAACTGTCTTTGGCCTCTTTTTGGGCTCTTAGCACAGTGGCTGACATGCAGCAGGCACTTAAGAAATGCTTGTTGACTTGTGGCCAGGAGCCTGGGAGACTGCTGGCAGATTCTTGGGGGTACCAGAGACTTAGACCTCTAGAGGTCAGTTAGTCCAACTCCTTCCTCTGCAGCCCACATGCAGGAAGGACTTGCCTGGGTAGGAAGCAGGAGAGCCAGGATTCCAGCCCAGGTCCCCCAAATACTGGACAGTCTGGGGGTACACAGTGGTACAGAGGCCTTTCTTCTCCTGTCTGCCCTTCTCTGCCCTCTTCCAGTACTGGGGTCCTGTTCAGCTGGGGGTTGGAGAGGCATAAGGGAGGGGAGAGACAGGCAAGGCCAGGGGCTGGTTCTGAAATTTTCCAAGAGTTTTTTTTTTTAGTGACTTGGCAACTTCATTATGGTGTTTCCCTAATTAGAAAGTGGCTAATTTGCTGGGGGTGGGGAGAATGTAAAAGAGGCTCCAGGTGGGACATGGGAACAGTGGGAAGGGACTGTTGGCTGGAGGCTCCCCCCTTCTTTAGGCTCCTCACTGACTGCCTGGGGTCCTATGAAGCCCTCTTTCCCCCTGTCTACATCTGTCCCCAAGCTACTCAATGAATCTGTCCTCCTACCTAAGAGCGAAGGAACATCAGAATTGGAAGGGACCTTGGCGACAGTGTGGCAGAAAGTGGGCTAGGTTCAGTCAGAGAAACTGGGTTCAAATCCTGTCTCTGCCCTTTACTACCTATGAGACCCTATGTAAGCCATTTCTCTTCTTTGGGTCTCACTTTCTTCATGTATCCAATGAGGGGGTTGGATTAGAGGACCTTGGAGGCACCTCCCAACTTTTTTTTTTTTAATAAGGAGAAACCAAGGCCCAGAGATAACAGATTTTCTTAATGTCACACAGTTGAGTTCAAATCAGTCTAATTCAACAAGCATTACTAAGTGCCTTGTAGGTGCTGGGCCTGGGACAGTCAGTAGAGAGAAAGAAACAAAGAGAAGCAGCTCCTGCCCTCAAGGGGCTTACTTTCTAGTAGGGAGAACCTTAGTTCAGAAACCAGGGCTCAACCCTGAGCTTCTTCCTCCAAACCAACTAATCCCTCATTATCTGCTTTGTGGATCAGTGACACCCATTTTTTTTTTTCAGGGCTGATTTTTCCCATCCCCACCCAATCTGCATAAAAAAAGGCTCCTTTAAATAGTGACCAAGCGATCACACTTATATTTAGCAGTGACTAAAAAGTAAACTTAACAGTGACAGCTAGGTGGCGCCATAGTGTACAGAGAAGAGGGCCTGGAATCTGGAGGACCTGGGTTCAAATCCAGACTCAGACACTTAACGGGCTGTGTGATCCTGAGCAAGTCATTTAACCTCTGTTTGACTCAGTTTCCTCAAGTGTATAATGGGGACCCTGGAGAATAAAATGGCAAACCACTCCAGTATATTTTCCAAGAAAACCCTGAATGGGGTCATGAAGAATTAGGAATGACTAAAAAAAAAACCCAACCCCAAAACCACTAATGTGGTCACTGCCTACCTCATAAAGCTCCTCAAAAACGGGGGTTGTTATCATCTGCACAGGAACAGATCTGGTGAAATATTGGCGATGAGGATGAACTGGAGGATCCTTCAGGGATCACTAAAGACTCCCTCTATCCTTAGTTTTTGTCTCTTACTTCCAGCCTGTCTTTTCCTTGCATAGGGTCTCAAGCCTACCTTTGATGTTGATGGGGAAACCTTTCTACGTCATAAAAAAAATTCCCTTGCTCTAGGTATAGAGGGTTTTTTCCCACCTCTATCCTTCCTTTCCTCAAACATTTAGTTTACTGGCCATTGGGGGAGGTCTACAGCAAAGATCACTGGGCATGAGGAAAATACTTTCCAGGTTTTTCTTATTTCCTGATGGTTTCCTCCCAAAAGGATTACAGAATTTAGAGCTGTAAGTTATTACTTCTAATTCAGCCCATTTATTTTATAGGATAATTGAGTCCCAGAGAGATTTGTGGAGGCTGGGGCAAGGGCCTTCCACTAGGTCATGAATGACACAACAAATCCAAAACACATGAGTCTCCCTGGGTCAGTCCCTTAGGACTGGAATCTGGCTGGGAAGAACATGAAAGGAGGAGGAGAAAGAGCAAAAAGAATGAAGAAAAGGAGAAAAAGAAGGAAAGGAGAAGAAAAGGACAAGACAGAAGAGGAGGGGAAAGAAAAAGATGAGGAGATGAAGGAGAAAAGGATTGAGGATGAAAAGGAGAAGGTGGCCCTAGATCCATCTCTGCTCTTTCTTTCACTGTTCCTTTCTAAGTAAGGCTAATTCAGAAAATATGTTATACTCGTGCCAGTGACTGCTTTCAGGATTTTATAGCATTGGGATGTTTAGCATGGGGAGGCTGTGCTGGCAATTTTATCTTCCTTGATAAATCCAGGGGAATGAGAAGCCACATGCAGCAGCTGCTATAGGTGTGTGTGTGTGTGTGTGTGTGTGTGTGTGTGTGTGTGTGTGTGTGTG
>NW_027185896.1:8608187-8631993 GCF_028583685.1 Petaurus breviceps papuanus | reverse complement strand
GTGTGTGTGTGTGTGTGTGTGTGTGTGTGTGTGTGTGTGTGTGTGTGAGAGAGAGAGAGAGAGAGAGAGAGAGAGAGAGAGAGGAAAGAGAGAGGTGTAATTGTGTGCACAAGTACTTGAACAGTCAGATTAGCTGAATAAGATTGACTGCATGTGTTGAGTGTGATATTGGTCACAGTTGTGGTTTTCTATGAATATGTATGTGTGTAGGTGTGAAAAAGAGAATTCCCACTAAGTTTCTGTGGATAAGTGTGAGAACGTGATTGGGACACTCTGCTTGAGGCAGAAGACCTAGGGTTTGAGTCAGGGCTAGAACGTCTGCTGGTTGGGATGTTTTGCTTTTGTTTTTTGACCTGGAGTAAGTCCTTTTTCTGAATCTCTAGAGTCTATAAAAGGAAGACACCTGTGCTGTCTTCCTCACAGGGTGAGCAAAATGCCATAGAAATGGGGTAGGTTCAGATGCTCTTGGGAGAGTCTGGGCAAAGATCCATGTTGATAGGCATGTGTGAATGTGAGACTCTATGCTGTCATGGTAGAGTCTTGGATGGGGCTACCCAGGGTCTTACTCAGTCAGGCCCAGGGTGACTGAATTTAAATACATAGCATGCCTTCTAATTCCAGATCTGAAGCAGAAAATGCCCAATTGCCTAGAATCTTGGCCTTTGGTGGAGGAGGAGGGAAGTAGGGAGTGATGTTGGGGAAGAAGAAACTCTGTAAACACAAACTGGGCTCTCCACAGCTTCCTGTCCCCTTCTGCTCTCCTCTACCCCCCAATTCCCCTGCCCCCCATTACCACTCTCCTTTACCTCTAGCTGCTCCCCCTAATTCTCACCAGATGCATAAATTCATAAATGTCAATAGAACAATTTATTTTCTTCTCTGCCCTGGGCTAGATGAATTATTCTTCAGCTAACACTAAAAATAAACCCCTCATTTCCCAACAGCCAGACACCTTTAAGTGGGTAATTTTTAAAGGCCTCCAGCACTTAGTGAGCCCAGATCCCATAGGCAAATAGAAGCCTCTGGTTACACGCAATTCTGGAGGCAGAAGGTGAACCAGGAAAACTCAGACCTTGAAAGAAGCACGCATGAAACCATGAATCCCGGAGGCCCTCTTTAGACCCTCCTTCCCCCTTCCCAGTTCCTTATGTGAACAGCCTGACCTCCCAGAACATTGAGAGTCCTGAGGGGGCTACACCTTGCCACACACCCTCAATCTACAATCATGAAACTGGCATCTTGTAGAGGATATAACTCTAGGCTGAAAATCAGGAGACCTGGGGTCTAGCTGGAGCTCTGCCACTAACTTGCTCTGTTCTCTGGGGCTCAGTTTCTTGGTCTATAAAATGGGGGGGGGGCGGATTGGACTCTAAGGTCCAGCTCTGCTCTAAATCCTACAATCTCATGGTCTAATAAATTGACTGGCAATAAGGCATAAATGAAGGATAACAGGTCCCAGGGGGATTTGAATTTTTAAGAGAATAAGGCCTGGAATGAAGATGTAATGTTGGATTTGTCAGGTACTTTGGCTGGCCGAGATGTTTTGAGTCAGAAAGACTTTCAGATCACACCTTAGTAGCTGGCAGTCTCCCTATACCCACCTCCTATGCATTTATTGAAAGCCAGTAAAAGATCTGAGTGCATTTTTCACAACAACCCTGTGAGGAAAGTAGTATGAGTGTCTCCATCTTAAGGATGAGGAAACCAAGATTCGGAGAAATAAGTCACTTACTCCAGGTTGAAAACCAAAAATAACTCAATTAGTAGATGTTGGAACTATGTCCTGAACCTGTAGGGCTTTTGCCTCCAGAAGAGCCAGCTGCTCAAAGTGTCCACAGGCCAGTCTAGCAGGATCTCATCCTCCCTCTCACTTCTCTCATCTGGGAACCCCTGACCCAGAGGTTGGTACTGATGGCTAGAGCTGAGGAGGAGGAGGAGAGGAAGAGCATCAAAGGAAGTGACAGGCCCAGATGGGTAAGGAATAGGAAGCTAGAGAGAAGACCTGGGGAGAAAAAAGATAGAGCTTTAGAAAAACATCTTTTTCTAGGCCTCTCGATGTTGATGGAGACAAGGGGAGTTCTTCCTGTCATTTCCATCATCTCCATTAGTCCAGGCCTGGATTAATAATCCCCTTCTAATGGGTTTTCTAGTCTCTGCTCTCTCCCATTCAAGCTTTCCTTCACACAAATGTGAGAGTGATTTTTCTCATGCCCAGATTCAGCCATGTAATTTTTCTGCTCAAAAATCTTCATTGGGTTCTTCACTGTTTACTTAATAAAGGTCAAATACCTCAGCCTGGTATTCAAGGTCCTCTAGAATCTGGCTGTTTTCTAAATTATTTTTTTCTCTCTGCTCCCTAATATGTTCTCTGAACTCCAAATCTGATTGAACAACTTGTTTTCTGAACCATTCTGTGCTTTCCTATCTCCATACCTTTGCTGACCCAAAGCCACACCCCTTCAGTGATGTCTTCTCCCTCCTTTCCCCATTTCTGTCTATGGAAATTGTTCTCATCCTTCAAGGCTCAGGTACTTCCTCTTCCTTGAAGCCTTCTTTGAATCTTCCCAACTGAAAATAGTCCTCCCTCCTCCTCTGCACCCTACACCGCCCCCCTCTACGTACTGACTTAAATTCTATTTTGTATTCTAGTCATGTGGATGTGTACATGTCTTAACCCCCTACTAGACCACAAGACTATAGGATTAGAAGATTTGGATTAGATTATTTATTTATTTATTTACCTAACATATACTATAGGTTTAAAGCTAGAAGGGGCCTTAGAGGCCATTGAATTTTATTTTACAGGTTAAGTGACTTGCTCAGTGTCACGTGGAAAGGGAATGTGAGGTAGGATCTAAATCTAGGTCTTTCTGAATCCAAGTCCAGCGCCCTATCCACTGTAGAATACTGCTGTGGACTCACCAAAGGCAGGGACTGGGTCTTCTCCACCTAATTCTCCCTCCAGATGAACACTGGACCTGCTCATTGTAGGTACTCAGTGAACACTGGATTACATTGGGGTGGCTAGAGCTGTAGGCTAAGTTCTACTCAGCTGAACTCAACAAATATTGATTAAGGACCTACTATGTATGTACAAGTGCAGGGGGCGGGGAGAGGGGGCTGAGGATATGGACACTAATCCTAAGAGGGGGCTCCTTTCAATCCTTTACTAGGTGAAAACACATGATTACTAACAAATATGGTAGAGTGGAAGAGTGGGACATGGTTGAGGTCAGAAGCTGGGGCTTTAGGGTGGCCGGGTAGCACAGCGAGTTAGAGCACCGGCCCTAGTGTTGGGATGACCTGGGATCGAATCCGGGTTCAGACACTTAGCATCCACCCAGAAACACCTGGCCATGTAACCTTGAGCAAGTTACTTAACCCCAATTGCTTAGGGGCGGCCAGGTGGCTCAGTGAGTAAGAGCACAGGCCCCAGAGTCAGGATGACCTGGGATAGATTCCGGGTTCAGATACTTAGCACCACATCCAGAAATAACTGGACGTGTAACCTTGAGCAAGTTACTTAACCCCAATTGCTTTAAAAAAAAAAAAAGAAGCTGGGGCTTTGAATCTAAGATCTACCACTGACTGACTTATTGTTGGTGGGCAAATCCTGATACCACTCTGAATTTCCTCATCTGTACAAGGATGGGTGTGGATCTGTAAGGTGCTGAGGAGCTCCAAATCCCACCTTCCTAAGCTAGGTCTTGGGAGGCCTATAACGATAGATAAGGTGGGGGGAAGAGGGGAGGGAGAAAAGAAAAGGGGGGCAGAGTATGACTAGCTCCCGGGGCAAGCAGCCTTAAATGTGTTCACAAATACACCATGGGAGCCGGGGGATTGGGGTTCTTATTCCTAGGATCTAATTTAAAGATGGAAGAGAGCTCAGATGTCATTTAGCCCAACTCCCTCATTTTATATATAAAGAAAGCAAAATGTGGGAAGTAAGGTCACACAGTCAGTAAGGGTCAGAGTCAGGATCTGAATGCAGGTCCTTTCACTTCAGCTCCAGCACTCTCCCCTATACTGCCAGTGATTTCATCCTGCCCACTCTCCCCTCCATTAATTCATGTGCCATCAGTGATGACAAGAATGTACTACTTTCCTAACTGATGCCTATTAGGGATGGCCAGATGGTGCAGTAGGTAGAGCCCTTGGCCTGGAGTCAGGAAACCTGAGTTCAAATCTGGCCTCAGACATTTACTAGCTGTGTGATCCTGGGCAAGAAACTGAACTTTAGTTGCTTTGACTGTACTATAAAAAAGGGAATAATAATCATACCCACCTACCTCCCAGGGTTGTTAGGAGGATCAAATGAAGATAATATTCAGAAATAACAGCACACAGTACCTGGTACACAGTAAGTACTTAATAAATGCTTATTTCCTTCCTGTTGAAATATTTCTCTTCTGTTTTTCCCTAATCTTCAAGGTTCAACTCAAGTATCCCCTGCCTGTGAAGCCTTCCTTGACTACCCATCTGAAAGAGATCTCTCCCTCTTCCAATTTTCCCAGAGCAATTTGTCTGGATTTTTCCTTTGTCTCCCTCACTCCATATTCTCTCCCATTACACTTATTTTTAATTCCTTATTAGACTGTCAGCTCCCTGAGAGTATGGTCTGTGTCTTGTCTTTTTTCATCTTTCTCTCCCTAGCACCCAGAACACATTAGGCTCTTAATAGTTTGCTGAATTGAATTCAATTGACTTCAGGATGTTCTCAGGAAATGAGAACTAACTGTCACGATAGAAAGCCCAAGGTAAATTGCTCAAAGCATATCTTACCGCATTATGAGCAGAATAGAAATGATTTGGATTAACTGCTGTGATGATCCCCACCAGATGAAAAACAAAATGCTTCGGTGATGTCAACCTGATGGGACCCAGCTTAATTTCCTCAGGGACCTAAGTAGTCAGTGGACTCTCTAACTTGATTGAGGCCTAACTTGGTGCAGAGGGCAGTGGGTATTTGATCTGGGGTCAGAAGACCTGGGCTCAAACCCCAGCACTGCCACTGAATGCCTGCGCACCCTTAGACATTACACAACCTCTAAAGTCCCTTCTCATTCCAAAGTCTGTGATTCTAATATCTTGTGATTTAAAACTCTGACCAATACTGAGCTAGAAGGACTAATTGTACTCCTTAAACTTTCTGTTACCATCAGCTTTTCCTGGCTTTGAAATCTGTTTATATCCCAGCCCTCCTTCGTCCTTTCTCAAGCTGAAGCCCCAACAAGCTTAGGAAGGGTAAAGTTTAGAACAGGGGTTCTAAATGTGGCCCCACCCCTGATTTAGACTATATAGACTCAGCACTGGATAAAGAGTTATTAAACACTTACTGAGTGCAGAACACAATGCTGCATGCCGGGGTAAATTGAAAGTTTATAGCGGACACTTTCTGCCTTCATAGAATCCAAAGTCAGATATATGGGGGTAAGATACAAACTCAAACATCCGATATGATAGAAGTGCTTTAGATAGATACAAACCAAGTGCTTTGTGTGCTCCAAGGAGAAGTTGTTACTAACAGGAAGGCTCAGGGTAGGCTCCCTGGGGGAGGTGACATTTAAGCTGGACGGGACAGAGGAAGGCCATTCCAGAGGGAAAAGTATGAGCAAAGGTTGGGGAATAATGAATGTTTAAAGGGACTGGGGTGGGGAAAGATTTCAGACAGGGAGACCCATCAGCAGGCTATTGCAATAATGCTGATATAAGGTGACCAGGGCCTGCATTAGGGGGTGGCTGCGTCATAAGAGAGAAGGGCATATATTCAAGAGATGTTGCGGAGGTGTAATCAGCAGTTTGGCTGAAGTGTATTGCAAATGAAAAGTGTAAGAAATTGTAGTGCTCAAAAAAAGATCATATAGGGGCAGCTAGATGGCGTAGTGGATAGAGCACTGGTTGTGGAGTCAGGAGGACCTGAGTTCAAATGTGGCCTCTGACATGTATTAGCTGTGTGATCCTGGGCAAGTCACTTAACCCCAACTGCCTTAAAAAAAAAATCAGAGGGCTGAAAAGTTACCTGACTAGTGAATCAACCAGTTGATCTGTACTAAGCTTTCCCACAGAACCTTGTGAGGAATTGGTCATTGAGGCTTCATGATGGAATCAGGAGCCTCTCCCTAGCTACAAGCTTCTTCCTTGTCTCCCCATCTTGGAGAGGTATCATCACCTTCTGCCCTTCTCCATTGTATTCCAGCTGGCCTGCTATCTGTGCCCTGTACACATTCATCTCCCGTCTCCAGGGCTTTTGTGCACATGATTCCTGTATGTGTCATGCCATTTCCTCTTAGAATCCCTAGCTTCCTTTAAAGTACAGCTTAGGTACTGTAGCTGAGAACCTGAAATTCCCAAGTACCAGATTCTTGCATCAGGCCTTTCCTCTTCTCCCTAGCGATTATCACCCCCTTTGTCCTCCTGAAATTATCTTTTTATGACTGGCATGTCTATTTTGGATTTAGTCACGAGTTTATCTGTTGTACTCCTCTAGCAGAATGTAAGCTTCTGGAGGGTAGAGACCACTACCTTTTTTTGGGTCTTTGTATAGCAAATGATCATAGGATCATAGATTTTAAAGCTCGAAGGGGCCTTGGAGACATTGGAGGCAACCTCTTCATTTTACAGATGAGGAAATAGGGGCTTGGAGTTAAGTGACTTGCTCAATGCCTTGTAACATGGTAGGTGATTAGGAAATGTTTGCTGAATTGACTTGAAATCGAATTACTGTCTTCCTCTGCTGGTTTAATGATGGGTTTATAATCAGCAATGAACTACCTGATTTCATTAGTGTGGTTAGCTCTCCACACTTTAGGAGAGAGTTTTCATCAGTTCATGGGATCACGAAATTGGAAATGAAGCTCATCTATCCGAGTCCCTCATTTCACAGATGAGGAAACTGAGGCCCTGAGAGGGCAGTGACCTGTCTGAAACCACATGTGGAGCACATGGTAAAGGAGGGATTTAAACACAAGCCCTCTAGCTCCCAATCCAGTGTTTTCACTAGACCATGTAGGGCTCAAGCCTTGTGGGGTTTTAAAATAAGCACCCATTCACCAGCCTTCAGGGCTGGCCAGGGGCTGGGGGCTCTGTCTCTCTGAACTTCACTAGGCTGGTCCTCAGCTTCAGTACCCTTGATTTGCAACCTGAAGACCTGACTCAGGTCCTGGCTAAGTCATTTTCTACCTGGTAATGTCAGACAGGTCACTTTTAATCTCTCTAGGCCTTAATTTACTCATCTGCAGAATGACTAAATGACCTCTAATTTCCCTTCCATCTGTGGAACCAATGATGCTATGTATGACTGAGTCAGAATCTTCTGCCTCCCAATCTTTCCAGATTGTTAAGACTTGTGTTTCTTTGGCCTTTGAGGACCCAGAGCCACCTCCATACCAGCATTGAGTAAAGCCTTAGTATCCTGGGCCCAACAGATATGATTGCTACAGACAATACCCCACTCCAAAATTCACACACACATGCACACACAAAACCCCTCTTCCATTTCAGATCTAAGCCCTGTGTTCCCATTACACAGAGTGAACTCTGAGCCCCCCAGGGCCTGACTAGCTGGTGGGTAAGTCCCTCCATACCTCATACTCTACTCTGTCTAGGCCACCTCATTCCAGCTCAAACTTTCTGGGAACGTCTTCATCCTCCGAGGCCCCAGAGACAGAAACCCCACACTTCCACTCATTGCCTACAAGCCTCAGCTATTTCAGATGAGCTGCTAATTCTTCTGGGACCGCTCAGTCATGAAATTGAAGCATGAGACAATGTGTGTTTAAAGGAATGGCTCCTGAATGCTAAGGAGACTGGCTAGGCCCTCTATTGCCTATCCCCCTCCCCCTCATCCCTGTCCCCAGCTCCCCAGCCTTGTGCCTCTGCCCCAAACCAGGAACCCTAGAGCAGAAGCTGGAATTGGGGGCTGAAAAGAGACAAGGTGTTCTATCTACGCACTGAGAGTTCATTTACAGCAGCTGTAGCCAAATATTGTACTTGACTCTAAGCTTGTTTTATTTTTTAAAGAAAGGGCTTTTTAAAAGTAGAAGAGGCTGTTGGAACATTAAGGCTGATTATTATTTTAAAAATACACACTCCTCACATTTCCGCCTCCGTGTCTTTGTTCAGGGTTTGGAACGCCCTCCTCGCTCCAATCCGCCTATTCTGATTCGACCTGTCTTTTAAGTCCCACCTTCTCTGAGAAGCTTCCCCACCACCCCAGGCCACCCTTCTGCCTTTCTCTCCTCCACATTCCTACAGCATTGGACTATCTTGTCACTCATATGACAATGCTTTGTGACATCTCACAGTATGGATGTATATATGTATTTATATAATAATGCATTTCTATATATGCTATATATCAGTGTGTATACATATATGCATACATATGCATGCACATACATACGTGTGTACATGTGCAATATGCATATATACACATACATGTGTATACATGTATATGTGTGGATATAGACATAGATATAGGCAAAGCTATCTTCCATCAACGAGCTCCTTGAAGGTAGGGCTTGGGTCAGCTTTTTTCCAGTGTTGTGTAGTTAAAAGAACCCCAGATTTAGTGTAAGAGCACTAGGGTTTAAGTTCAGTGACCTGCTGCTTAATATCTGTGTGATCCTGGGCAATTGTTTTCTCCTCTTTGGGCCTGTTTCCTAATACGTAAAATGAGAAGGTTAGACTGGATGAGCTCTAAGGTCCCTCCCATAGTACAATGGAAAAGGGCCTTGGGCTTCATGTCAGAGGACCTGGGCTATCACTATTCCTGCCTTCGTGGTTATAGGCCTGTCATTCAGCTATTGGCCTTATTATCTATAATATGAAGTGAGTACAATAAATGACCTCTAAATTCTCTTCCAGATTTTATCTATGACCTTTCAACTCCTTAGATCTATTTCTTCCTTTGTCATTTCCCGCTCCCCCCTTCTTTCTCTTCTCTCCCCCAGAAAGATGCTGCTCCTGGAGGGTGAAGAGGCCCATGAGAATTGAGAGATGTTGGTTGGAGTGGAAGGCCTGGGCTGGGCTTTATTTTCTTAAAAAACCCAGCAACCCAACCCCTGAAGTTAATATGGCCCTGCAGCTGGGTGAGAATTCTATATCAGCTGTTTTCAGGAAGGGCTGGGGAATCTGGGAGCTGGAATGTGAATGAGGCACTTATGGCCTGAGCTCAGCAAACCACTTGAGTTACAAGAGTACCGATCCATCTCCCTCTGCCCTCGCCTGGGAAGCTACATGTGGATGCAGCTGGGGTCTTGGCCAGAGCTGGATGGGGCAGGGAAGCCAGGCACCTTCTGGGGGCAGCTCCAAGCTCTGGACGCTTGGCCAGCATTTTGGCAAAGAAAGGAGGAAAAAAAATTCATCTGCTGATAAACTCTGCCCTGAGCTGCTGAATTCTGAGACCTGGACGTCTGGCTGGGAAGGATGTGGATTTTGGCTGGGGACACAAAGATTTTTCTGACCCCGGGCAAGTCACTTAACCTCCGTTTACCTCATTTTCTTCAATTGTAAAGTGGGGATTCACAATATCACCACCTCAAGGGTCGCTGTAAGGCTCAAATAAGAGAGTATTTGTAAAATGCTTAGCATGGTGCCTAACACACATGTCTCCTCCCCCTGCCTCCTTCCCCAAATTACCTTGTATTTCTCTAATGTGTATTCTGCATATATTTATTAATGTCCATGTCACACCATTTCATTGTTGTCTGTTACTCTCGTGCCTAACAAGGTAACTTGGCACATAGCAGGCATACAATAAGTGCCCCTTGATTAACTGATGAAGTTCACACTACAGGCATATACCTCAAGAGAGGTGAATTCATTTTTTACAAACTGCTCTTCATTGACAACAGGAGTCTCATCTCTAAATAGAAGTCCAGATTTAAAACCTCTATGGTATCACCCCACTGTATTTCAGTCTTAGTTCTCCTTTACTCACTTGCATGAAATGTCCCTACCATTGGCTGGACTGATCTATTTTCTGTTCACCAAACACATCTCTCATATTTCCAGCCTCTGCACCTTTGCTCAGTAATTTTCTTCCCCCTGGAATGCCCTTTCCACTATTCTCTGCATTTAAGGCCCAGCACAGATTTTCCCATACCTATGGATGCCAAAAGAAGGAGTTACCAGATGACTTCCATGGTCCCTTCCGGCTCTTTCTCTGTCTATCTATTTATTGATCCCAAGTCTTTGCTACTATACACCCATCCACTGGGGCAGCAGGGCAGGTAGAGTCACAGGGCACAAGTTGGAATTCCAGCTCTGCCACTTACACTACCCATGTGACTTTGGCCAGATCTCAACCTCTTCGGACCTCAGTTTCCTCAACTGTTAAATAAGGCCTTTAAGATCCATCCCTTCCAGGCCTAATTCTTTGGTCCTTCATGGTCCTACAGCATTCACCTGTACCGCCTATTGGGCATTACCTGGCATAGTTATTTCTCTTTTAATGTATATCTGGCATCTTCCCTTTTAGATTATAAGCTCCTTGAGGGCATGGTCTTTATCTTTGTATCTCTCACTGTCTAGTAAAGTTCCTTACCTAAGGGAGAACATCAGAACTGGAAAAGGTTTTGGAGATGATTTTATCTGATCCCTTACTTTTATAGGTGAGATGTCATTATTGTTCAGTCATTTCAGTCATGTCTGACTCTTCATGATTCCATTTGGAATGGTGTATGGTAAATAAACTCAAGATGGCAGCCAACCCCCTCACCCCCCCCCCACACTATCCTACCCATAAATCGTGATTTTAAAATAAAAGGTGATTTTAAGTAGAAGCTGGGTGATCCCTCATGAGGATATGCCCAAGAGGGATTCATACTTCAGGCTGGATCAGATGCCATCTAACGAAGGCCCCTTCCAGCTCTTAAATTCTACTGTCCTTGTGGACTGGCTGATTTAATGAGTCACTGAAGATTTCTTTTAAATAGACCAGGGTGATTAAAATAGGATTCAGTTTACACAAAATTAGGGAGCAGGAAAATGCCTATTACGTAAGGCAAGGTCTACATTCAGAAGGAAACTTGGAAGCAGGAATATCCCTGAAAAGACTTAAATATGTAAAACAGCCTGTCTTCCCCCCCCATGCCCCACCCCTTCTCTCCCATCCCCCTTCTCCCCTGAGCCCTATACTCTATGTCTGTCTGTCTCTCCTTCCCTATCTCCTCCTCCTTCCACCCCCACCGCCATCTTCTCCCATTGAGCAGCTCTGGCTAGTTTTGATAAAGTTGTGTTTGAGATCATCTTCATGTAAACAGTGGGGCAGCCAAGGGGGAGGAAGAGTGAGCAGGGGTGACCGCTCCGTGTTTGCCTGCTTCTATCAGGAGCTGGAGCAGTTGGACTTGGGCAGCCTGGCGCCTGCCCACACTGCTCAGCTCTGATAAAGCCCCTGAGCTTGACAACCTTTTACAATTAGGTGTCACTGTGCATTCAGAAAAGATGTGACCCCACTTGTCAGAACAGAATGGGGCGGCATGGGCCTTACATGACCTTACAAAGAAATGTCAGCAGTGTCTCCTCTGAATTCTGTGTACCATCTGCTCCTTCGCAGGGGGCTCACACAGACCCTATGCTGAGACCCAAGTTCTTGAGACACAAGGATGTTTGACAAAGCCTGAGTATCCTAGGAATTTAAAGATGAATAGACTTTGGAGATATTTTGGTTTGGCTCCCTCATTTAAGAAAGGTGAAAATGGAGTCTCAGAGAGGGGCAGTGACTTAGCCACATTTCATAAAGAACATTACAAATCTGATCTTTTTTTTTTTTTCTTTCCAGTAAAGCATTCTATCTCTCAGGTGAGGGCAGGAGTGACTAATAAGAAGACCTGAGTTCAAATTTGACCTCTGACACTTACTTAGCTGTATCAGTTAACTTGTGTCTGGCTTAGTTTCCTCTTCTGTAAAATGAGAATAATAAAAACACTTACCTATCAGGGTGACGGTAAGGATAAAATGACCATGTGAAAATGATGATCATTTGATCATGAAAATGTTTGAGTGGAATTGGAAGAGATCTTAGAGAAAAGAGAAGGAACGGATCTGAAGGCTGGACAAATACCCTGCAGTGACCTTTCGACAAGAAATATCCTCTGGGATAATTCCTTGGTCAGGGGCAAATTATGTGATGAGACTGGAGTAGTACCAAGAGTCTGTCAACAGATATATACCTTCCTTGTGACCTATGGAAAAGATCATGGCGCAGGGGAAGTCCTCTTGGACACCTGGTTTCTTGTCTCAGGTCTGCTGCTGACCAGCTGGGCAATATCTCAATGCCATCCTCAGGGTGCATAGGCTTGGGGCTGCCACCGTCCTTTCTTTCTACTCCTCAGATCTCTGCTTCAGCTTGGTTGGCTATCTCCCCTTATAATCCTTTTTGTCCTACTTTGTTGTCAAATTTCCAGGTCCCCCTTCTCCAGGAAATTAACCTGGAGTCACAACACCTAACCCAATGCCTGCTACAAAGTAGGTACTTAATAAAAGCTTGTTGAAGTCATTCCTCAGTTGATAAATGGTCAAACGATATGAACAGGCAGTTTTCAGAGGAAGAAATTAAACCTAGCCATAGTTACATGAAAAAAATGCTCTAAATCACTATTGATTAGAGAAATGCAAATCAAAATAACTCTGAGGTACCACATGACATCTATCAGAGTGACTAACATGGCAAAACAGGAAAATGATAAGTGTTGGAGATGATGGGGGAAGGTTGGAACACTATTTCATTCTCGGTGGAGCTGTGAGCTGATCCAACCATTCTGAAGAGCAATTTGGAACTATGCCCAAAGGGTTGTAAAGATGTGCATACCCTTTGACCCAGCGATACCACTTCTGGGGCTGTAACCCAAAGAGATCATAAAACGGGTAAAGGACCCACATGTACAAAAATATTTATAGCAGCCCTTTTGTGGTGGCTGAGAACTGAAAATTGAGGGGACACCCATCAATTGAGGAATGTATTCAATGAATGTAATGTGATACTATTGTGTTATAAGAAATAATGAGCAGGCAGACTTCAGAGAAACCTGGAAAGAGTTATATGAACTGATGCTGAAGGAGAGCATTGTACACAGTAACAGCCACAGTGTGCAAGGACTGATTTTGATAGACTTATCCCTTCTCAGCAATGCAAGGACCTAAAACAATCCCAAAGAACACATGATGGAAAATGCCAGCCATCCAGAGAAAGAACTATAGAATTGGAATGCAGATTTTCTTTTTTGTTTCTCATGGGTTTTCCCATTCTTTATAATTTTTCTATGCAACATGACTAATGTGGAAATGTATTTAATAGAAATGTTATGTGTAGAGCCCTTATTAGATTGCAAGCTCTCTTGAGGATGGAGGGGGAGAAAATTTAAAATTTATGGAAGTGATTGATGAAAAATACAAATAAATAATTTAATTTTAAAAAATCCTTGCTGACTTTACCTGCGTTCTAATCTTGACTCTAAAACTTGCTAGCTTGATCTTAAACATCAAAGGTTAACCTAGCTAAGTTTGGAGAGGCTGGCTATCACCAGGCTAGCCAAAATATAACCAAGTTTTCAGCCCACAATAACTCTTGGAAGACTGTCAAGGAAGGGCCTCAGTCAGCATCAGTGAAAGGCATATTAAAAGATATTATTAGAATTTCTTGGTTCTGAATTAGAGTAGAGAGAGAGCACAAGATGTGTCTCTCACTCCAATAAGGGGCTACTGGAGAATAGGAAAAAGTCTTCTTTAAAAAAAATCTTTTCCCCTTTCCCCTCCAGTACCCCATAAAGCCCTTATCCTACAAGTAAGTGTGATATCCTGTCTGTGATAAATATTAGCAACTCACATCATCAGTAGGGACCCATTGGCAGACAAAGGGATCTCTAAGTGCTGGATTATGAGCACACAGCAATCACACCTCTCCTCTATTTCTCTAATCCTGTCTTTTGCCTATATCAGCCAAAAACGCCTGGTTGCTGAGCAGGGAAAGATCCTGGGGGAGGGAGGAAAGGGGGGCTCTTCCCTGCTAGTAAACAAGGAAAATTAGCATCGTTATTTTTATTATTGCCTGCTAATAGAATAAGAAGATATAATAACGTGGTACAGAGCTGAGAACATAATCAAAGGATTTGGGGACATTGTTATTGCTGGGAATGATAATGGTGGATTTTGAAATGGAGCCCAGTGGGCCGGGAAGATCCCCGGATGGCATGAATGTGCTTTTCTGCTTTATGCAAGTGGGCTTGATATCAACTCCCTTCCCAAATATTTTAGACATCAATAATAAAAGCAGGAATTTGCCTTCCCCACAGCCAACCTCAGAATGCAGGGTATAAGGGTTTTACTTCTGTCCACAGTCATGGCATATAGGCCAATGGTGGCACTGAGTGATTGACATTAGTCCAAGTAGCTTCTGACACAGATGCCAATTGGGCCTGCTCCCAGCAGCCCCGTTTCCATGTCTGGGTGCAGATTCAGCACCTTCCCTACCATGCGGAATGGGTGCCTAGCTCTGAAGACTGAGTCTCTAGATGGCATCAGAATGGGAAAAGATTCCAAGGAAACACAGAATAACAGATCGCTGGGTTTTAGAACTATAAGGGCTCTTTGAGATCTTCATTTTACAGAGGAGGAAAACTGAGGCCCAGTGGGGAAAGTGACTGCTCCAAAGTCACACAGCTAGCTGGGGCAAAGCCAGGCCTCACATTCAGGTCCAGGGCTCTTCCCACATATTCAAATGCCATCCTCAGGCTGCAGGGTTTCATAGCTTCCACATTCCTTTCTCTAAGGTCTCTTACAGATCTAAACTCCATGGTTCTATTATTTCTTATTTCCTTGGAATCTTTCCCAATCCTGGCACCATCCAGAGTCTCAGTCTTCAGGGGTAGGTGCACATCCCCCCTTTTCCTTCCTTAAGCCAAACTTTTAGGTTCCCTTCCTCTAGGAAATGAACCTGAAGTCAGAACCCTTACCCCAGTGCCTTGTGTGTGTGTGTGTGTGTGTGTGTGTGTGTGTACACGAGATTATGTATACTGCTTAATAAACACTTACTGACTTGAGTTGACTTGGGTTCTTATCCTAGCTCTAAAACTTGCTAGCTGGGAAATCACAAGTAAGTCACATCAACTCTCTACAGTGAAGAGGCCAGACATGCTCCTTGGGTATAGAAAGACAGCATAATAGAGACCTAGGTTCAAAGCCTGATTCTGACTTGTCATAAGAAACTATGGATGTGAGGAATTCTAAGAAATGTGGGAAGACTGGCACGAGTTCATGCAGAGTGAAGTGAGGGAGGCCAGAAGAACAGTGTACATAATGATGACAGTAATAGTGATGAAAAGAATGCTGAAAGCAAACAGCACTGAGTAACTGTAATGACTGACCTGGGCTCTGGAGGACAGATTATGGAACGCTCTCCTTTTGGTGGGGAGGGGAGCACTGCAGGTGCAGAACACTGTTCCCATCTTCAGATGAGGTCACTAAGATTGTTTTTGCTTAACTGCTTTTCTTTGTTATGAGTGAAGGTTCTTGGTCAGGGGGAGGAGTGGAAATAATATAGACAGAAATTATTGAAATGGAAAAAACAAAAACTTTTTGAAAATCCCTAGCTGTTACTAGTTGTGTAATATTGGTTACTTCACCTCTCTGGACCTCAGTTCCCTGCAGTGAATAATGAGTGGGTTTCTGGCTTTCAGTCCTACCTGCCTGGATTTGTATCTTTTAAACTCAGACTTTGCATATGGCTGTGGAAGCTTCTATAGTCATTCCGTGAATACTCTGTGAAGACCAGCGGAACCGCCAGGCCCTCCGGCAGATACCTCGTCCATCCAAGCTCCTTGCCCTCTGCTGCTACCATCACCACCACATGTTCAAGTGTCCCTGGGAAAGCTGCTCTACATGACCAAAAGCCTGGTGTGATTGGCTCGTCACAAGCAAATAATAGTTTTTGCTGAATTCAGCTGGAGCCAATCAGGAGGCAATCAGGCAGACAAGAGGCCTGATGGGCTGCCCTGGCTCAGAGCTCCTAGCTGGGTTTCTCCTTTGTTAACACTCCTGGACTCTGACTCAGACATGTAGGGCTTCCTTCGCTCCACGGCAGCCAATCAGAGGCAGCATTTGCCTTTCTCTCTTCATCAAGATGTGAGTGGGAGGCTGAGCTTTAGGAAAACCAAAGCCAGGGGATATCAGGATCGGGATGAGCTGGGGAAAGGGGAACAGTGTGGTGGTTAGCCCGCACTTATGGAGTAACTGCTGCATACTTCTAAGCCCTCGGCATGGCCCCATCCTTGTGGATCCCACAACTGCTCACCTCTCTGTTACTGTTTTGCAGGACTTTAGGTGAGTAAGTCCTTCTGGGCCTCAGTTTCCCCATCTGTTAAACGAGGCTGTATTAGTCTCTAAAGGTCCATCCAGATGTGAGATAATGTGATCTTAGACTAAAGAATACAGCATGGTAGGGACATAATAAGGGAGCTGAGGCAGGAGGCAGAAGTAAGTCACAATGAGATAAGCAGAAAAGAGAGATGACTCTGGGTCACACCCCTCCCCAGAGGCATATCTAGGGTGTATAGACAGGGCTTTGCCACATGGCACTGAAATTTAGAGGGAGTCAAAAAATACTTATATTCCTTTAGCATTATAGAAATACCTGAACTTAGTACCTGCCTAGAAAGAATAATTAATTAAAATAGGAAGCTACCAGATGGGTTGCTACTCCTTCCTCAAGATGAGTTCCTCCCTGGACCAGGTCACCTGGCTCTACACCAACCCCAATACAGTCTCCTTAGCATCAGCCCTGCCAAGTATCTTGGGGTCTCTACTCATGGGGACCTGTCATCCTAATGTCCTTTCTAACTCCCACAGGCCCTTGTGATTCAGAATTTCTCCACCCCCTCCCCAAGCTGAATTCATATCTAAAAGTTGATTTAAGGGCTATTTTATGATGCTTACCCTGGGAGAATTTTGTAAAGATTGCCCCAGTATACAAATTGCTGGTTATGAGTCTGACACCTCCCCCACCCTCCCACCTCCAATAAAAAATTACCCAACAGAAACCCCAGACTGACTGACCTCTGTAACCTGGAAGTCAGCTAGGAGAATATGGGCTTCTAGGGTAAATACCCAATGGAAATGCTTTCATAAAACATTTTTATCTCCTCCTCTCTCCCATTCCTCTGGCCCAGGTCCACACGCACCTCACCTGCCAGGCTGGGCAGCCCCTCTATGCAGGAGAATTACACCACCTCTTCCCAGGGAGAGTGCTCCCTCCTCCCCCCAATCAGACTGAGGAAATGCAATTTTTCAATCTCTTAACTGTGCAAACACTAATACTGCAGAAGCTAATTTTACAGAGTTCCACTCTGAGAACTCGTCTTTGTCCCAGAATTCCTCAGCTTGGGGAGATTAGCAGTTTAGAGATTGGAAAAAATAAGTTATTTTAAAATTCAGCATAAAACATATACTCCCTCCTTTCGTCTCCCCCTGCTTCCCCCCTCCTCCCTGTTTCTCTCTCCCTCTCTCTCTTTCCTTCTCTCTTTCAGACTCAATGAGCTAAAAAAATGTTTTTTGATTGGAAAGGAGCCTCTTACAAGAGAGGAAGAGAGGGGAAACTAGAGTGGGGTGAGGGTGCCACGAATAACAAGAATAATTGAAAGGCTGGAAGGAGGAAGCATCGTCATTCTGCTATCCTGAAAAATCTTGGCTTCTCTCTAGTCTTTCTTTCCCCTTCCCTGTTCATAATTCTTAGCCCAATCTGAATCCGGGGCTGTTTGTAACCCACATTGTGTTGGCCTGTCTTACCTCCCAGGAGGAGGGAGAAAGAAAAGGCCATTTTTCTCTCCATCTGGAGGACAATATTGCCTCCCAAATTCTGGTCCTGCATGCAGGCAGAGGGATCTCAGGGCCTCATCCAGGCCCAATCCTGCACAGAATAAACGCTTAATAAATGTTTGTGCAGTGAATGAATGCAATCATAGCTTTTAGAGACTTTAAAAACCAACTAGTTCAACGCCAACGAGGATGGGAGAGAGAAAGCAGTATGTCCAAGGTCACCAGTAATAATTGTTAGAATTCAAATTTGAATGCAGATCTTCTAATTGCAAAGCTAATGCCTCACACATATCAGGGTTGCTTCCTCCAGGAAGCCTTCTTCGATATCATAGTAATCTTCCCCCCATCTTTGGAGCTCAAACAATCTTCCCCATATTACCATAAGCTTCTAATGTATCAATTGTCACCACTGGGGGCAGGGGCAACCTATTTCCTGTCTCTCCTCTATACCTACAATATAATTTAGAATAGGAGTGGACATATGGCAGAGAGGCTAGGGGCTTAGTAAAGACAACCAACTAGGATCATAAATAGAATTATTAAATAAGTACTATATTAAAATTAATCAATATTCATTAATACATTAATAAATAGAATTTATTCTTATAAATAGAATAACTAGAATAAGAAGGGGGCCTTAAACATTATCTATTCTAACCCCCTCTTTTACAGAAGAAACCAAGACTCAGGTAAGGGAATTTGCCTAAGGTCACTTGGCAGGTAGGAAAAGTAAAGAAGTAAGGGGAAAAAACCCATTTATTAAGTTCCCACCATGTGCCCTGCACTGTGCAAAATGTTTGATAAATATCTCATTTGATCCTTACAAGAATCCTGGGAGATTATCCCCAACTGACAGATTTTTAAAAAGTCATTATCATTCCTATTTCATATTGGAGGAAACTGAGGTGAATAGCTTTATTTAAATGACCTGCCCAGAATCCCACAGCTAGTCAGCATCTGAGGCTAAAATTAAAGCCAGATCTTTCTGACTTCAGCTCCAGGGCTCTGTCCATACCACAGAGTAGAGGTGGAGGTGATAGTCCAGCCCACATCTTCTGAACTCCGGCATATACTTTTTACACTAATCATTCATGCTTATGACTTCATTGTGATATTGGAAGAGGAAAGAAGACATATTTCAGAGATAAAAAGAGACATGTATGATGGGCAGTACAGTCAGACAATATGCATTTGTTAAGCACCTACTACGTGTAAGGCATTGTGCTAAGCACTGAGGTTACAAAGAAAGTCAAAAAAGGGTTAGTCAGTTCTAGTTTTCCAGGAGCTTGGCATCTATTGTAGAGGGGCTCTCCCCTACCTCCAACACACACATACATGCTATCTGGCACACATATACCCCATGTATTGGTATACACACAGAGATATGCACAGTCATTCCAATCCAATAAGCATTTATTAAACACCCATCATGCTCAAGGCCCTCATAACCTCTTGATTAGATTACTGCCTTTTAACTGGTCTCCCTAACTAAGGTCTTTCCCCATTCCACTTTATCATGTACTCAGCTGCCAAGTTCCGACTATATCAGAACCCCCCCCACCCATTCCCTAGTGACTCCTTATTGCCTCCAGTATCACCTATCAATTCCTCCATTGGCATTTAAAGCATTTCATAACCTCACCCCCTCCTACCCTTTCCAGTCCAGATCCACATGAAGTCCCATGAACATGTCTTCTTTTCCTTGGACTATGGTTTCTTTGAAGACTCAGCTTAAACTGCACATTCTTCACTTGACCTCTCCTGGTCAACCCTAGCTGCTAACACCTTCCCCTTTCAAGTCACCCTTCCTCCCCAATCTGGGGGAGCTGGTGGAGCAGAGGATAGTGGGCTGGGGCCAGAGTTCAAATACAGTCCTGGATAAGCTTAGCTTTGTGACTCTGGGCAAATCACTTAACCTCTATTTGCCTTAGTTTCCTCAACTGTAAAATGGGAATCATAATAATACCTACCTCAAAGGGATTGAATGAGATAATATTTATAAAGTTCTTAGCACCTGCTCAACACATAGTAGGTACTTAATAAATGCTTAATCCCTTCTACTCTATATTTTGTACCTAGTTATTTACTTCTTTGTTCTCCCATTAAACTGTACACTCCTTGAGGGCAGAGATTTTAAAAAAAAATTTCTGACCTTTCTTTGTATCCCCAGCTCTTAGTATAGAACCTGGCACTAAGTAAGCATTTAATTAATGCTTGTTGACTGAATGACCCAAAGATAGTTCCTGACCTCAAAAACCTTGCATTCTACTGGGAGTCAAACAACAACACCAGCCACAAAATAATATCAGTTCACATGTATACAGTGCTTTAAGGTTTGCTTTACAACATGCTTTACCTATGTGATTTCATTGAGCCTCACAACACCCTTGTCAGATAAATGTTATTATCATGCCCATTTTGTAGATGAGTAAACTGAACCTCAGAGATGTCAAATGACTCACCCAGGGTCAAATAGCTAATAAGTATCTGAGGCAGGATTAATGGGATAGGAGGTAGGGTCTTTCTGACTCTAAGTGCAGCATTCTATTCTGTATACCCTCCAACCTATCAACAAGGGTGTATGTACATCGTAATAGAAAAAGAGAGAGGACTGCCAAGCAAGGGATCAGGAAAGGCTTCTCCTAGGAGAGGGCATATGAGCCCTTCCCCTGATCAAGTGACATCTACGGGCTGACTTTAGCCTGAGTTCATTACACTTGTTTATCCTTATTTAGTCCAGAACAGACGAATAGCATAATAGCTCTGGCTTTCTGGATGCTGAGAACTCAGAAACATCCTAATGAAAAATAAATGTATTTACAAGGAGATGTCAAAACAGCCCAAGAAGAGTCAAAGTAATTCAGCTGTACAGGGATGGGGACTTTTATTTCATCCTCTTGCATGGTCCACGGGCTGCTCTGGCAACGTGGAAAGATAAAATATTTTTTAAAAAACGACACTTTGATGATGCATGGTTATGCAAGACAAGGAATAATTAGAAAATAAATGACTTTTTTTTAAACACAGAGTTATAAATGTTGCGCCAATCAGATTAGTGAGGAGTAGGGCCAAGACTGCGTTCCGTCACAGTGAGGATTTGCTACCATCTGAAACTTTGAGGGAGAAGATGGAAATCTGTCCCGAGTCTAAAATCACCTCCCAGCTTAAAAAATACTCCAAATCAATAGAGTCTCTAGAATTTTTTGCGGGCCTCATTTGGCAGCTTCCAGAAAAGCAAAGAGATATAAGGTTTTCTCAGGTTCCTCACCAATAGCACTTTGGTCTATAAATAGCTTAATCTCCTTGAAAGCAAAGAAAAAAAAGGAGAGAGACAGGGAGAGAAAGAAAAAAAGACTAAAGCCACAGGCTCCCTCTGCAAGTCCTGATCCATTCCACTCTCTCTCCTAGGCACTTTTCTCTGGTGAGAGAGACAGCATCTGCCTGTGTCCCCCTCTCTCAAAGCACTGACTTGGGACTTGACCTAGGAAATGTCGAAGTGAACACAAAATGGGGCTGAAGGCAGTGGAAAGTGACAAGAAAGCTGAATTTCTGTCTCAGCTCTGTCACTCACTCACTAGATGACCTTGGGTTGAGAGGCCCAGGACATAGGTGTGAATCCTGGTTCTTCTCTTAACTGTCTGCTGTGAGCTGGAGCTGCCATTTTACTAGGGACCCTCCTTCCTCCATCAAATAAGCAGACTGGACATGATGAGTTTAAGACAAGATGAGTTTAAGTTGGAAATGCAAGACTGGAAGTCAGCAGAAAGGTGAGAACTGAGTAAGTAGATTGAAGAATCATTAGCACAGATGTGATAATAGAATCCATAGGAACTGATGAGATCACTCAGTGATAAAGAGGGAGATGAGGAGAGGGCCTCAACCCAGCCTTATGGGACATTCATAGTTAGCAGGTGTGACCTAGATGAAGACCCAGCAAAGGTGCTTGAATAGAGTCCTCTTAAGGGTGGATGAAGAACCAGAAGCACGGGCGTCCCTAAAATCTAGGGAGAAGAGAGGATGAAAGAGAAGAGGGTGATTGACAGTGTCCAAGGCTTCGGAGAGGATAAGAAGGAGGACTGGGAAAAGGCCATTGGATTTGTCAATTAAGAGATCACTGGTAACTTTGGACAGGGCAGTTTCAGTGGAATGATGAGGTCAGAGGCCACTCTATAGAAAGTTAGAAAGAGAGGAGGAGGAGAGGAAGCAGATGCACTTATGAGAGCCGGCTTTCTCAAGATGAGACACAAAAGACAGGAGAGATACGGGACGATAATGGGGAGGGAAGGATCAAGTGAAGGTTTTTGAGGATGGAGAAGACAGTGAGGAACTGATAAACATCTATGGTGTGCCAGCCCTGTGCCAACCTTCTCTGGGAGAGACTGAAGTATCCAGATGATCCCTGCCTTCAGGAAGCTCTTGCTGACAGAGCAGACCAGGATCAGCCATCAGTGCACGGGTCAGACTCCCAGCACAACAGCAGTTGTAGAGGGAGAAAACAGGAAAGGACCCCGGAAAGCTTTCTTGAGGAAGAGTAAGATTCAGAGAAGCAGAAGCAGGAAGGAATTCTAGGCCAAAGTGTAAGAGATAAGAAGGAGTCCTTCCAACCTGGGACCACTGGGGAGACAGGCCAGACTTGAGGATGGCTTAGTTGAGATTGTATTTCTCTTCTTAGCAGTAATGAGAGGTTCCTTTATGTTCCTACTCCTGCCTGGGCCAAGACTTGGAATTCTATCTTAGATACTTAACTGTCTGTGTTACCCTGAGACAAGTCATCTACCCTTTCTGAGCCCCACTTTAACAGCACCTAGCCCTCCCAGTGTTGCTGGGATAAGGTAAGCAAATGAGATAAGGTAAGCAAAGTCACATTGAAAATGAATGTAAATGCAAATCTCAGTCCATCAATAAGCATTTATTAAGCACCTACTGTATGCTAGGCACTAAGTTAAACACTGGGGGGATAAAGGAAGACAAATGACAGTCCCTGCCTTCAGGGAGCTCAGAGTCTAATGGAGGGATTCAATATTCAACCAACTTAGCACAAACAAGCTACAAATTGGAAATAAGTACAATATCACTGTGAGTGATGGCTATTGTTACTGTTGATATTGTTCTTTCTTTTCCCTGGTCCTTCTCACTTTGCTGTTCCGAATCTCTCATTTGGTCACATCAGGGGAAGGGGGAAGGAAAGGAGTAGCATTTACCTAGCTAGCACCTTAAATATTATGATCCTCACAATAGCCCTGGGAGGGTGGTGCTATTATTAGCTTCATTTTACAGTTAAGGAAACTGAGGCAGACAGGGGAAGTGACTTGCCCAGGGTTACACAGACAGTAAACGTCTATGGCAGAATTTGAACTAGGGTCTTCCTGACTCCAGACTTGGGCCCTCCCCCTGCAGTCCTATTTCCAAGCTCACAGATTATTGTTTGTCCTTCATTCTCAAAGAGGACAGTGACTAAATACTGGGGGACAGAAGAATCACCCTGAAGGACCTTGTTCTCGTCTATCTTTTCCAGGCATCTTTTCCAAGTCAGCAGTCTTCTCTCTCGTTGTGGAAGCCCTTTTGGGAACATGCACTTTTTGCTTTCAGAATCAGGCTGGATTATGCAAACAGGGATCCTCACTGTAGCACTATGTCTCTGGGTGTACGGCACATCTCTATTTTAGCCTTGGCAAGCACCACTCATCAGCGATGAGCTTTCCAAGTTCCCACAGCACGAAGGAGGCCAGCGATATTCTCCCCATTGCACAGTGGGGAAAACATAAGGAACGAGGGCACCTTCCCATCCAGCAGAGGCAGGGCTGCCCTCTGAGGCTGGTGACTCTTGTCTGTGGTTCGAGACGTTTGAGCATTTGTTTAGTAATAGTGTTCCATGCCATAGAAAAAATACAAGGTTTATGGATAGGGTAAAGGTCCTGACTTCATGAAGTTCACAGACTGTTAGGACCACACACACACACACACACACACACACACACACACACACACACACACACAC
>NW_027185896.1:8605670-8608177 GCF_028583685.1 Petaurus breviceps papuanus | reverse complement strand
CACACACACACACACACACACACACACACACACACACACACACACACGAGTCCCTCTTGCGGACTGAACCAAGTCCAAACGTTTCCATCTCATCAACTGTCCACTTGCCACATTGACTCACCTTCTCCTCTTGGCTCTTGTATTACAGCCAGACCCCTTCCCTTGCCATTCCCTGAACTATAATATATATGAATATACAGATGTGTGAATATGTGAGTCAGGGAGAGGGGGGCAACTATTATCTCCAAAACAGATCTGAGGGACTCTTTGTAGGAGTAGTTGTCTGATATGGAGCTTAAGGGATGAAGGGAGAGAAGATGGTACACTCCTGATTTGGATAATATAATAAAAAAAAAAAACATAGAAGAGAGTACCGAGCATATTCTGGGATAATATGGAGAGTGTAAGTGAAGGGTAGTAGAGTTTGGCTGAAGTGTAGAGTGAGGAAAAGGGGAGCAATGAAACATAAGGGGGGAGAAGTTGGGTGACACTCAAATGTCCTTGTATGCCAGGCAAAGAACTCTGACCTTTAAATTGTTAGGTGATAAGGGATCCACTCAAGATTTTTGAGCAGTGACCCAAACCCATTCCCCCTCAATCCCAAGCACTTAGTCTATCCATCACTGGTCATCAAATGGTCTCCCTAAAATGTCTTTCACAATTACCACTTTTCTCCTGAAAATCTCACGAGTCCTCTTACTGACTAAACCAAGTCCAAACTTTTCCATCCCATCAACTGTCCATTCGCCATATTGATTCACATACTCCTCTTGGCTCTTGTATTACAGCCAGACTCCTTGTCTTGCCATTCCCTGAACACATCACACTTATTCCTGCCTCTAAGTTCTGTCCCCCTCTATAATGTCTTCTCTTTTCCTCCTACCCCACCTCATAAAATCATAGAGTTTTAGAATATAGGAGTTGGACTCCCTTCTCCCCCATTTCCATTTTGGAGGGAGAAACTGAGGATCCCAAAGTAAAATGATTTCTCCAGTTAGTCTCGTACAGAAAGTCCATGGCACAGTCCATCCCTAAATCAGGGTCTCTGAGCTGGGGTTCTCTCTCAGCTATATCCTGCCATTTCTTCCATTATTTTCTTCTCTCTAAAATCTAGCTCAAGCCTTCTAAGAAGCATTCCATGACTATGCTGTCCCTTTCCCTCCACCCCACACATTAATAACTCATTTGCTTGGCATTCTTCAGTAATGATCAATGTAGCTGAACTCTATACTGTTTCTATTTATAGACTTCCATAGCAATGTGGTGATTTGTTTCCTCAAGTAGATCAAAAGCTTCCTAAGGGCAGAGACTGGGTCTTTTCCTCATTGGTGACTCTCTCTCTGGAACCACTGTTAGAGGAAGGAAATCCGGCATGCTTCCCCTCACTCTTGCTTGGACTCCCTTTCTTCTTCCTCCTCCTCACCTGCCCAAATACCCTTCATCTCCCCATTCCCACCCCCTTCCCCTTCCCTTTTACATTTTTACATTATAATTGAAGCTTCCTAAGGGACAATTCTGATTTTGCCACGTCTGTTGTTACTAAGTTGTGCCCAACTCTCTGTGGCCCCATTTGGGGTTTTCTTGGCAAAGATGCTAGGAGTGGTCTGCCATTTCCTTTTCTAGCTCATTTTACAGATGTTGTTGTTATTGTTTGTCCTTCATACTCGTAGCTGACCATGACATCAGGAAGGTGAGGAACTGAGGCAAATAGGTTTGAGTGACTTGCCCAGGGTCACACAGCTAGTAAGTATCTGAGGCCAGATTTGAATTCAGGTCTTCCTGACTCCAGGCCTGGAATTCTATCCACTGCATCACCTAGCTACCCCTTTTGCCACGTAGAAGGCACTTAACACATGCGTGATCACTGACAGATCTACTTGTTGAATGATTAGATGCATGAGAGTTCAGAAATCATATATAGTTTATCTCCTGCCTTCAGGAAGGTCCATACTTAGGATAATCTTGGGCTTCAGGATCTTTGAAAGACCCATAGAAAACTTCATTCATTGAGACTGATTGGGGTGGGGTAATAAGTCTAAATTCTAGACTTTTTTTGCTTTTTTTTTGGAGGGCAATTGGGGTTAAGTGACTTGCCCAAAGTCACATGGCTAGTAATGTTATGTGTCTGAGGCCGGATTTGAACTCAGGTCCTCCTGACTCCAGGGCCGGTGCTCTATTCACTGCACCACCTAGCTGCCCTGTAAATTCTAGACTTTTATAAAAAGATCCAAACTTTATTACTTTCAAGTACATTGACAATAAGGACCATCTGTAGGCTAATGTAATACTGTACCTCCCCTTCACCCCCCACAAAGGTCTTGCTGATATGCTATAATGAACAGATAAGAATCATTTGTAATGAATACATTACATGCAAATTGACTGGTCTTCTTGGTGCTTTAAAGAGTAATTTTTTTAGGCTAAGCATCTCTTTTTCCAAGAGCCCCCTCTGAACAAAGTATCCCAAATTCCTTATTAATTTAATATGGTACAAAAGAATTTGGGTT
>NW_027185896.1:8590820-8605660 GCF_028583685.1 Petaurus breviceps papuanus | reverse complement strand
ATTTAGGCCTGGGGATAAATCAATTTTTAAAGGTAAGGGGGCATGAAAAGGCAGGTGTTTTAAATCTGGTGATTCTAAAAGCTGTGGAGAGAAATGAAATTCATCAGAGCTTTCATCCATCACCATGTCTTTGCTGAACCCTGGGTTCAACTGTGCAGACCTGGTTGAAGTCCTAAGTCCCTGCTCTGTCATTTGCTAAAATGGCAGGTTTGGGAGGAGGGTGGATCAGATGATATCTGAAATCCCTTTCAGCATGAATATTCTGAGAATTTGGGAGATGCAGACCCAGACCCGGTCTGGATAAGGGAGAATCTTGGGAGTGAGCAGGGAGGGGGAGGGCTCACACACAATGGACAATAAGGGATATAATTAAGTGTTGTGGTATGGACTGTGAGGGGCTATCAGGGGTCAGAGGTTAGTGGTATCAGGACGGGCAGGAGGAATCAGAAATAGGAGTCTTGGAGGAGTGGCAGCACTTGAAATGGGCCTTGAAAGACAGAGATGATTTGGACCGATGGAGAAAGGACGAGCCTTCAAAGAAGGTGGGGTGGGGAACCAGTGCAAGCAGAAAGCAGGATGCCCAGAATAAGCACGAAGTATGGGGGTGCCCAACACCAGTGAGAGTCAGAACATGAAGGGAGAAGGAAGAGCAGAAAAGCTGGAAACGTAGCTTGAGAGGTCTTGAATTTCAGGCTGAGGAGTTTGGATAGAATTTCATCAGTGATGATTTATAAGCAGGGAAGGGACACACTTGTAGGGAGTTTAGTCTGTCACTGTGTATAGGGTGGATTCAATTCACCAAATGTATCAAGCACCTATTACATGTAGCTCGGAGACAGAAATGAGTAAAAAGATAGGGTTTCTGACCTCTCAGAGTTTGGTTGAATAGAAACATACACAAATTACTGTATTATATAGAGAAAACATATAGATATGTAGGCCACATGTAAATATATTATTTATAGACATAGAGGTATTATACACAGAAATGACCTATTTCTATAGTGTCAGCCAAAAAATATTTAAGTACCTACTATGTTCCAAGCACTGGGCTGAGTGCTGGAGATACAGAATGATGTAAAAGACAATTTCTGCCCTCATGAATTTTTCAACAGTACTTAAAGGTTCACACAGCACTTTTCTTAAAATAGTCCTAAGAGGTAGGGAGTGAAAGTATTCTACTCATTTTACAGATAGGGAAAGAAAGGCTCAGGAAGCCCAAGTGATGTCTTAGATAAAGAAAGAGAGAGGCAGGACCTGAAGCCAGCTCCTCTGACTCAAAGTTGGGTTCTCTTTCCTCTATACCACAAAGGGTGATATACCTATGTGCTTGTAGTGAAATCAGAGAACTTGGGTTCGAATCTGCCCTTTACCATATGACCTTGGGTAAATCACAACCTCTCTGAGCTACAGTTCCTTATCTATAAAAGAAGGGAACTTAGCTGGCTGCTAAGTAAGGTCCCTCTCAACTTGAAATCTATGCTCCAATGAGCTTCAGGCTTAGGTCTCCTGCTCTCCAACCTCTTTCTTAATACAGATGCCTTTCATCACCTGATCTGTGGAGCAGCCTGAGCCCAGAGAAAAATCTGACAAAGGCCATGGTTCACTAGCTGAGAATATAGAACTGTGTCCTTGCTGAGAGGAACTATCTCCTTCTTTCCATCCCAGGGATGTCTTTCAACTGAGAGTTACCTACCCCACACCAGCAAGTTCAACAGCACTGAGGTCTCTGTTCTTCTGGGGCAGAGTGTTAACATAAAGGCTTAACATATCCATGTAAGCATATGTGTCTATGTATTTTCTTTACAAGGGATTTGTGATTTCCTGGATATAGGGAACTCCCAGGTGAGGAGAGACCTTTACCAATGGGGGCTGCCGCCATCTTTGTAGAGTTTTAGTCTCAGGGTTCTTATCATTTTTGGAATCATGAACCCCTTTGGGCAATCTAATAAATCTATGGAATGTTTTTTAAATGATAAAGTATATACAATTGAGATGGAAACCATTTTTTTTCCCTTTTGGTCTGCTTCTTCTTTCACAACAGGACTAATAGGGAAATGTGTCTTACACAATTGCACATATATAGCCTATATCAAATTACTTAGGGGAGGGGAGGGGAGAGAGGGAGGGAGGAAAATCTGAAACTCAAAATTTTTAAATGAATGTTAAAATTTGTCTTTACATATAATTAGAAAAAACAAAATACTATTAAAATGGAAAAAATTATATCAAAATGCAGTTATCAAACAATTTTAAATAAAACCCCCCCCAATCCAAATTCATAGACCGCACTGTTGGAACCTCTGTTTTAGAGAGTTGCCTAGATCACTGAGAGGTCAACCCTGGTTAACCACAGATTGCCTGGGCAGGGCCACTCAGGAGGGAGACTTAACCCAAGTCCTTCTGTCCAGGCCAGCTCTATCCACAGAATCATACTCCTCCATAAATATCACAAAGTTAGCATGAAGAAAAGTGATATCGACAGCAGAAATGCTTTTTACCTGGGTGCTGAGCCCACGACTGGTGAACAAGTGAAAACTTTAAGTCCCTAAACTTTGGAAGGTGAAGGGAAGTCCTTTAACCTCTTGTGGAAGATTTGCAGACTCTGATTTCCTGTCTTACTCAACCCAGCTCAGCAGTTAACAGCAAAACACGAAGAAACAGAATGAATGGAAGGGAAGCAAAGCAGAGCCCATCCCGACCAGAGGCAAGGGTGGAGGAGGAAGAGAATAGAGAGGAAGGAAGAGGAAGGAGAAGATAAGGAGAACACAGCTCCTGCCTTTAGGGAGATCCCATTCTTAGGGGGAGGCAAGGCCCTAGCCTCAGAGTCTGCCATTTAAGCGGAAAATACTGCCCTTGACTTCAGGGAGACACCGGCCTGGCATGGAAAGATGGCCTTTGTACCTAAGAAGTCACTTGTCTAAGGGGGAGCCTCCTGGACTGAGGAGGGAGACGAGTCTCCTGCTAAGGTTAGTCTTTTGTGGGGGAGATTTTTCAAACAGTAGGTGTCCACTTAAGCCGAATCCTATTCCGGGGCTCCCAGCACTTTCCATTTCTTCCCCCCAAAAGTCTAAAGACCTAGCAACGGCTTCTTCTCTGCCAGTTTCTGCGCCACTTAGCAACAGGGACAATTTACATAATGTATCAGATCCCGAGAGCCAGCACTAATGGGGAGGGGGGAGAAGGGAAATCAAGAGTGCCCATTATCTTCTCCTCGGGAGGGGGAAAAAGTCCCCACGTGAGGCAGCAATTCCCTGCGTTCCAGCCCATCGGGCCTGGGCTACTGGGCCGGGACTGCCTCGAACGCTGGAATGTGTTCTGCAGCAGGGGTTCTCGGCCAGCCCTCTCCCTCGATGCTCAATAATACACCTGTACGAGACCTGTCAGGCAGCCATAACGCCCGGTAAGTGGCACTGCTCTCTATTGAGAGGCGTTGAAAGGAGCTATTTCACTGAGCACCTGTTAATGGAATAACCTTGTTAAAGAGAGGATTTTGCAGGGAGAAAATTTCCAAGAGGCACCAGGTTTTCCACCCAAATCCACTTAGCTTTCCCAGATCTGCCAAGCTCTTTCCCCCACCCAAATCCCTCCGCGGCCCCTGTCGGGGCCCGGCCTGCCTCCCTCGGCCCTGCTCAGGCCATGGCCTCCGCTCTCTGACATCCTCCTCCTTCCCCCTGGCAGCCCTATAATCACTCTCCCCACTGGATCCAGTTCGATAGCTGCTGGGGGCGAGCAGCTCATATTCAACTACAAACGTCGCCAAGCAATGTAAGCTGGGAGAATACATACAAATTACTGGCACGGTAATTGCTTTTTGTATAAATGTTCTTTTTAAAAGTTTTCCCCAGTGTGAAAGTCCCTCTTTTAAAAAGAATAAATTTGCCGCACACCAATTTATTCAAAGCCTGTAGATTCAGTATAATGAAATTCTCCCTAAGTAAATATCTGATAACGGCATAAATGGTTAGCACTTGACCCCAGGTTCTGGGTTTTCTCCACATGACAGCACTAATGCAGAGCAACAGGAGGTACAGACATGCTGGCCCAGCAGCCTCTGGCAAAGGGAACAGCTCCGGGGGCACGGGGCCAAGGGCTAGCCCTTCATTCTCTTACAGGGACAGCCCCAGCCCCTCCTCCTCCCTTTCCTTTCCTGCTCAGAGGCCAGAGCAGGCAGGGCAGGAGTGAGCCCCCTTTGAGAATACCTCGAGGAAGATGAGGCAAGAAAAGGGGGCCCGCTTGCTCCCCTGCAAGTTCATTCTACCCTTAAAAGATCCACTGGGACCTGAAATCATCCCCCCCGGGACGCCCTTTTTGTTTACAGTAGAAATAAATCTGAAGTGAGTGGGGGAAGGATGCTAGATTGTTTTTTTCCTCTTGTTCTTGAAGAGTATATTTGCTGAAGGTTTTTACATTTTCCCCCTCTTTTATTTACATTGGAAATAAATCTGAGGTGGGCGGAGGAGGGATACTAATGCTGCCGTTCCCTCTTGTTCTTGAAGGGTATATTTGCTTGTCTGGGAATATTACCTTCTTTGTGCCCAGGGACTATTTTATCATTTTGATTCTGTATCCCCAGTGGCTAGCACACAGTAGGCACATAATAAATGCTTGTTGCCTCCTTTCATGAGTGTTCATATCATTTCCCCAACTTGTGCTTTGGGCTTCTTTAAGGCCTATTCCAGAGCTGTGAACAAGGACTGTGAGGACCTGCAGAAGACTAGTTGATGGATACATTCAGTAGAAACCTGGAGGGGTTGGAGATATTATTTCGTGTTACTTCATAGCATCATGCCCAGAGACTATGTAACAGCTGGGCTGTTCTCTCCTTTCTGCTTCTCTACTTAATCCACAAAAATCCAACCAGCCATTTATAAGATCCAAACAATTTTGAAGTTGGTAATGACCTCTTAGATTACCTAGTTCAGCAACTCTATTTTACAAGTGGAAAAATTGAGGCATAGAGAGGGTAAGTGGCTTGGGCAGAGTCATAGTTCATTACTGGCTGAGCTAGGACTAGCTCCAAGGTCTCTTGATTCCCAGTTCAAGGATCTTTCCAATAAATGCTTTCATCATATCTTTTTCTTGTTTACACACATACACACGTGCACACACACATACATGTACACAATATCCCAAGCCTAGAAGGTGATACACACTCTTTCTAGCATGATAAGAGGCCCTCCATCATCTCAATCTTCCTCTTTACCTTTCCTGCTCCATTAGCCTTTCCTGCCCCCAAACCTTCTCTACATTTGCTCATGCTATTCTTGACTCCGTGGAATGCACTAGTCATTGCTCCTTGACTAATCCAATTCAGCTCTCATCCTTCAAGGCTCTGCTTGGGTCCCACTTCCTCCCAGAAGCCTTGCTTACTCCAACACAAGCCAATATCTCTCTACCCTGAAATAAGCTGGCACTTATTGTCTGTAATACTCATGCTTTACACTTAATCATTGTTCATGTCCAGTTCCCTAGCAGTTTCCTGTTTGTATCCTGGCTTTTAAGTTTAGATTGTGAGTTCTGGGGAGACAGATGTTTCTGTTCCATTTTTAACCCCAATTTCCTGAAACTCTTACCCACTGCTACTCATTCTGCCCTTAGGGTCTAGGAACAGAAACCCAGTTCCTTGTCCACATGATAACCCTTCCAATATTTTAAGAGATGTTGCTCCTTGTCTCTTCTCTTGATTGATATCCCTAGTTCCTTCACATGAACCTCGTATGGCACACTTCTCAGTGTTCTCACCATCTTGGCCATCCCACTCCCTGTCTGAACTATAGCTTGTCTAGAACTATAGCATCACCCAGAACTGATGAAGTCTAGCTCTTTGTAATGACCTTTGCTTTCTAAATGCCCATCAGTCATCTCTTTAATGAGTCATTCTAAAATGTTTTTCCAGGAATTAAAGTCAAAAGCACTGGCCTACAATGTGCAGACTGCAGTCTCTTCCTTTTTGTTGAAGATAGGGACAGTATTTACCCTTCTCCAATCTTGTAATATCTCCTCTCCCCTCCTCCAGGTTTTTCAATCTTTCAAATATTACTGATAATGAGTTAGCAATAACATCTGCCAGCTCTTTCAGGATCCAAGGATGTAGTTCATCTTGGCTGGCTGACTTGAATTCATCCAGGGCATCGAGGGGGCTCTCTTACTGTCTTATCTTGGGTATTAACTCCCTATGAGCTGTTTGTGTTTTGTCATTTCTAGAGCAAAAGTCACTCTCCTTTTCAGAGAAAACAGAAGTGAAAAGAGGACTGAGCAGTTCTGCCTTCTCTCTGCTGCCAGTTTTCACTATCATATCCAAACCAAGAAAATATTTCATCTCATCTTTGATCTTCCTCTTTCCTCCTAATATACTTTTTACAAAACCCACCCTTTTTGTTCTTCATTTTCCCTCATCAGTTTCAGCTCCTTCTAACTCTAGTATTCCTGGCATTATTTTATAGGACAATAGGAAACTATTTCACTAAGAGGGGAAGCTAGGGTCAACATTTTCCCTTGTCCCGAGGATAAGAGGGGGAAGCTGTGCCTTTATATTTGTCCTCTCCTGCTCAGGTTTGTTTTCATCTCTGCATTTCTTTTTAACATTCTAAATTGATTAGCAAATTTATTGTGCATCCACATTAGTCTGGTTAGACAATATATATATTTTTTCTCCTCCCCCTCCTCATTGGAATTATTTCCCTTTGTATCTTTAGAATTTCATTCTTTACCATTACTTTGCCTTTTTCTTTGATCTCTGTGGGATATAGACCTAGTGATGGTATTGTTGGGTTAATGGGTATGTGCAATTTTATAGCCCTTTGGGCATAGTTCCAAATTGCTTTCCAGAATGGTTGGATCAGTTCACAACTTCCCCAACAAAGCATTAGTGTCCCAATTTTCCCACATCCCCTCCAAAATGTTCATTTTCTCTTCCTGTCACATTAGCCAATTTGATAGGTATGAGGTGGTACCTCAGAATTGTTTTAATTTGAATTTCTCTAATCTGTAATGATTTAGAGCATTTTTTCATATGACATATTTTTTCAATATGACTATATTTTTGATTTCTTTGTCTGAAAACTACCTGTTTCTATTCTTTGACCATTTGTCAATTGGGGAATGACTCATATTGTTATAGATTTGACTCAATTCTCTATATCTTTCTTTTAGAAATGAGGCCTTTATCAAAAAAACTTGCTGTAAAAATCCCCCCCCCATTTTCTGCTTTCCTTCTAATCTTGTCTGCATTGGATTTGTTTGTGCAAATTAAAAAAAAATTAATGTAATCAAAAGGGTTCATTTTACTACCTGTAATACTCTCTTCTCTTGTTTTGTCTTTAATTCTTCCCTTATCCATTGATCTAACAAGTTAAGATATTCCATGCTTCCACAATTTGCTTATGATAGCTACCCCTTTATGCCTAAATCATATACCCATTTTGACCTTGTCTTGGTATATATTGTGAGATGCTGGTCTATACCCAGTTTCTGCCTAGAATTTCATTCTTGCACAGCTCTCATCCCATCTGGAATGACTTCCCTGTAAAATTTAAGTCTATGAGATTCTACCAATTCTTCTTTTGAACACTGAAAACTGCTTTCCAAAAAACCTGGGATGCACATCAGATAGTTTCCAGATTTCCTTTCTTTTTGTCCCATGAACTTTAGGAGGGAGTGATCACTTATCCCTAAGGCTTCCATCATTGTTAACCCAGCAACCTGTTTCCCCTCTTCAGTAAAACAGAATCTCCCCTTGTTGCTTTGTCCATCTTTTAAAGAATCAAATTATTATCTAGGCTAGTCAAGAAATTATTATCTACTCTGATCCCCCATCACTACTCTATCATGCCTCTGGGCCAGAATTATGATGTTTCCCAAATTCCTCATCTATTTCCTCTTTCTCTCAAGGTGCTCTACAGAATACTCAAGTGACAAAATCACTTCTGTTTATTCCTCCATTGTTCTTCAACTACATTCCCTTCACCATGCTTTCCTTCTCTGGCTCCTGGTTTACCATGTAGGTAATTCTTCTAAGTATATAATGTTACATGTCACATGTACCACTTTGTTCCATTTCTTTTGAATAAGGCATACTCATCTAGCATCATGCTCTAGGCATGGGTTTCAGCCCACCATATTTCAGTGATACTTATGAAGTCAAATTTCCCTCCTCCGTGAGGGGTGACAAGGGCAAAAGAGTGATCAAATGTTCTAGGAAAATTTAAGGAAGAAAAGGTCACTTTCAGCCCCAGGGATCAGGGAAAACTTTATGGAGGAGATGGTATCTGAGCTGAGTTTTGAAGAGGATTCCAGCAGGCAGAATGAGAAGGTAGTGTACATCCTAGGCATGAGAAATGGCTTATACAAATGCATGGAGGTGGGAGAGAGCAAACTGAGATCAAGGAAAAGCTGGGACCATGATTTTTGCTGTAATGAGACTGTATGAAAGGAAGTAGTGTCAAAGAAGGCTAGAGAGGTTGGCTGGAGCCAGATGATGGAGGATTTTAAATACCAGCCCAGGAGTTTATATTGTATCTGTTAGGCAATGGGGATCCACAGACAGTTTTTGAGCAGGAAGGGGCATAATTCATTGGGGGAGATTATTTTGGCAGCTACATAAAGGACAGATTGGAGAGGTGTGTGTGTTGTGTGGGGGGTACACTCGGGACAGGGGGCTAGTTAAGAAGCTAGAACACTAGTTTAGGTCACATGACCATCTGACAGCCTGGCAGTAGTGTGCGTATTGAGTAGGGATAGACAGGAGAGCTATTATGGAAGTGAATTGACAGGACTTAATGAATTGGATGTGGAGATTAAGAGAGTGGGAAGAGTCAAAGATGCCTGGAGTCTTGAGCCTGTGCTGCTGGTGGGATGAGGGTGTCACTAATAGAAACAGGAAGATTGTGAGGGGATAAGTATCGGGACTAATTTTTTTTTATCAGATAGAGCAGGGAAGATGATGACTTTAGTTTGGGATATGGGGGAGAAAAAAAAATATGACTTCCTGACTCCCAGTCCAAGGTTTTTTTCCAAAGCAAAGCATCTCTTCTCCAATTTTTTTCAACAGCAGACCAGGAAGGGGACGCTAGGTGGTGGAGAGGAAAAAGCACCAGCCCTGGAGTCCAGGGACCTGAGTTCAAATTTGGTCTCAGACGCTTACTAGCCATGTGACCCTGGGCAAGTCACTTAACCCCACTGCCTCCAAAAACCCCAAAACAGCAACAACAAACAAAAACAGACCAGAGATCAAGGCTGAGGGGACAGGCCAGACTTTCTCATCCCTCAGGCATGAGGGGAAGGGAGGGGAGAAAGACAACAGATACCAGAAACAAGAGGAGAACGGAAGAAAATCTACAACAACAAATCCTGTCTCGATTTTGGAGGGCCCGTAATAGCCCTAGTGTAAGGCAGCAGAGTCTACAGGGAAACATTTATCCTTGGAGGGGGTGAGGCAGCCTGTGGGAAGCAGAGTCTGGGCTCACCAGTGAATGATCTCTTCCGAGCCAAACCTCGACTTCTCAGCTCTGCTAATTAATTGCTTAAGTAGTTCTCACCCTGTCTCTGACACAGCCATCAGCGTCCCTCTCCTCCATTTATTGCCTCGGTATCATTACTTCTCTACCTGACAACTGGCAAACAGCAGCCCTTCCTCCCTCCCCACTCTCCCTGACTCTCCATTTCTCACACCCCCACACTCACCCAACTGCACAGTTTATGGAAACACACTGCAAACAGCCATTTCACACCATCCACATCGTGGGAGCCTGAACAGCACCTCTGTGTTTGTTAAAGTCTGCCCTCTCTATTCTAATTAGCAGAGTGTTCCCCCCTCCCTTCTCTGTGCTACCCGCCCCACCCCCCATCCCGAGGGATCTCCTAGTATTTATTCTTTCCTGTCTGCCTACTAAAACTAATCTTGTAGAAAGGGCCGGGGGAGGCTGAAGAAATGCAGTCTGTACTTCCAAAAGAAAGTAAAATAATGAACAAATAAACAAAGCTCTCATTTCTATAACCCTTTGTAGCTTACAAAACGACTTTCCTCTGGGTCTCAGTTTTATCATCTGAAAGATGGAACTCTAAATACTTGCACCATTTACCCCACAGGATCTTGTGATCCTCTAGTGCAATATTATTGACACCTCCCCCACCTCCCTTTCAGATGATGAAACTGAGGGCCAGAGAAGGCAAGGGACTGGCCCAAGGACATACAGGGATAAAACCCAAGGCTTTCAATACCAGTTCCTGGGCTCTTTCCCCTGCTGCACACAGAGGAAGTGTTTCGGGGGCTCTCCTGGTTTTGAAGGTATGAACTAGTCCTTCATGATATGATTTCATAAACAAGGGGTTAGGTATGTGATGTGATAGGCCAATTTTTTTCCCTAATTTTTAAACATTTTAATTTAAAGTCCTGAGTTCCAAATTCTATCACACTCTCTCCTCCCCCACTCCCTGAGATGGCATGCAATCAGATATAGGCCAAACATATGCAATCATGCAAAACATTCCAAGGACTAATTTTTAAAACAATGAATGTGGTTAATTAGGGAGGACTTCCTAGAGAAGAGAAGCTTTAAAGAGAAGAGAGATGGTTTGTAAGAGTCGAAATGCATGGATTAATAGTGAGGACATAGAATGGTGTTCCAGGAGGCAGAATCAGTCAGTATGGGGGAGGGCAGGACAGAAATGATTTGGAAAGAAAAAATTTGGAAGTAGGTGTGAGGGGAAAGTCAGAGAGGTAGAAATTAAGCATGTGGCTGTGGGGAGTTGAGAGAAACGTGTAGTTACATGGGGAGTGGGCAGGGTCTTCATCGGCTTCTTATCTGCCTCTTGTCTTTTCCTACTCCCATTCCATTTTTTGTAAGCCAAAAATTCAATTTTCTCAATGCCCAGCTCTGCTATCACCCAACTCCCCTGTCTAAGAACCCATGATGGCTCCCTCTTATCTTTGGATCAAATCCAAACTCACCTTTTCTTAATCCTCCACAGCATGGCTCAACCTCCCCAGTTCTCACCTGATGCTTCCCAGCAAGGGCCATCTGCTGAGGTCAAGCCTACTTCCTCTCTGTCCATCACACACACCAAGTTTATTCCCACCTCCTCATCTTTGTTCATGTTCTCTCTTCCCTTCACCTAGTTCCCTGACTTTATTCCCGATATTTAGCAAATTTAAATACAAATGCTATCATATTTCAAATATCACTTCTTAAATGAGGAAAGAGCTCTAGGTTGGAAGTCAGGGTGCAACAAGGTATAGTGATGGGAACTTTGGCCTTAGAGTCAGATGATCTGGGCTCTGATCCCAACTCTGCTACCTGTGAACCATGCACTCTTGGGCAAGCCACTTAATTCTCATTTTCTTATCTGAAAAATCGGAGGGTTGAACCTCACATCACTTCCCATTTGTCTCTAGTGTTCCATGACAAAAGGACACTCCAGTCCTCATTGATATCTCTCTTTTCTACACTCTACAATCTGGTACTAGCGACAACCTAAATGGGTTAGATGAAGATCCTACACATGATATGCCTGGAATTCAGCAAGAAGTCTCACAATACGATGACAGACAAAATGGAGAAATCAACTGGTTTAACAACAGTTGAATGACTTGATTCCAAGCCTTACTATCGAGATCATCCGCGTTCTATTATTCTTCTGTTCAAAATTCATTTTGGAGCTCCCTGCTGCCTAAGGTTCAAATTCCTTTGATGTGGCCCTCCACATCCGCCACCATCTTGCCTTTCCAAGCTCCAGCCAAAATGGACACCTATCAGCACCCCAAACACAACCTGCAGCCTGCCATTCCCGTGCTCTTGCTCATGTGGATCCCTATTAGAGTGCCCTCTCTGCCCTTCCATCCATCTAATTCCCCATTCTTTGAAGACCAACTCAAATGTCATCTCCACCAGGAAGTCAGGGAAGGCTCCCCTCCCCCTCCCCGCCCCAGTCTATAGTAACCTTCTCCCTCCACTCAGAGCTTCCAGAGCACTTGCTCTTGCATCTTTCTCTTGGCAGGAATCACATGTGTGGGCCATCTCAGGAACCATGTCAATGACCCTTCCAATACATGGTTGAGCTTTGCTGCAGCTCAATTCTAGCTCAGAAGGAGAGATTCCTGATCTCTGGTCAGTCATCAGCATGAGGCTGTAGGGGAAGTTTCTAGAGGAAGATTTGCATACTTTCCTCTGACATTTGACTCAGTTTTTTCTTCTGGAAAATGTTCGCTCTTGATGAAAATATGTAAAAGGAACAGGCAGGTTTTCACCAATTATATTCTGCACATTTTAACAGTCACTCAACTGACTGAAAGCTGCAGAGCCTACAAGTTTCCCACTGGGCTTATTGTTGGTTGGTGAGGGGAAAAAATCCTATTTTATCCAACAGAACAAAATGCAGCCTTAAATGTTATCCTCAATAATTTGTCAATAACAAATGTATATGTGATCACCGTACACAGTTCCTTCATAAGCACCAGAACAGAAATAACTTGGACAATCCACTGATTTCTCAATTAATTCCAGTGCCTTCCTTCTGCCGTTTCCCATTTATCCTTTACATAGTTTGCTTTGTATCTATTTGCCTGCATGTTGTTTCCTCCATTAGACTGTAAGCTCCTCGAGGGGAGGGACTGCCTTTTTCCTCTTTGTATCCCCAGTGCTGAGCACAGAGTAGGTGCTTGATAAATGTTATTGGTTGATTAATATGAAATGAAGCATGAATCAGGGAGACATACATTTGCCAAAGGTGCCTACCATGGTCATGGAAGATGTCCAGAACAAGATCCTAACCAGAAAGGGATTCCCTAAAGATGGTGAAGTGCTCCAGATGTTTCCACTTGTAGACACTACTCTGGGTACATCAAACCTCGGAACACTGCAACCTCCTGAAATATGTAAAGACTCAACAGAGTTTAGTCTAACTTTTCAAACAAGAAAGACCAAGTGGATAAAGAATTCTGACGGCCTAGACTATGATAAGAAATTGGAAGGACAGGTCCATTAGTACATACATGCATACACACACACATGCACACACACGGACAAAGAATTGGGCTGAGAATTCAGAGCAGGAAGGGAGAGGGATGGACTGCCTTTGGAAAATTTTGCATTGTTTTCAATGACTCCCAAAGTTCTTACTGAAACACAAGCCCCTATTTTTAACACCAATATTTTTCTAGGGATGCTATATGACTGTGAGTCATGGAATGCTACAGTCTTAAAAGAATCAAAATTGCAAGTTGCCAACAGGGCAACAGACAGATGCGTGGTAGGTGTAAATAGGCCATGGCATATTATGAACTATGAACGGCATATGTGAAGTGGCATAAAAGATATCAAAAATATGTACAATGAGAATAGGAGGTGAGCTGGTTAATATAGTTAGAGTGAGGAATAGCTAATGGAAAATGTGTGTGGTGCATTCATGTCAATATACAGTCAAGAGGAGAGGAGGAAGGACTCCATTATGTTGGGTAGATCTCCTGTGGAGGATTTGAGAGATAATATGGACAAAGGGCAGTTAGGTGGCTCTGTGGATAGAGCACCAGGTCTGGAGTCAGGAAGACCTGAGTTCAAATTTGGCCTCAGACATTTGCCAGATGCATGTCCCTGGGCAAGTCACTTAACCCTGTTTGCCTCAGTTTCCTCATCTGTGAAATGAGCTGGAGAAGGACATGGTGAACTACTCTAGTGCCTTTGCCAAGAAAACCCCACACAGGGTCAACAAAGAGTTGACATGATTGAATAATAACTGAATAACAACATGGACAAAGCTTGTGCAGTATGGCTTAGGATATGCACCACTGGACAGAGGACCTAGTGATACTCAACTTCTCAGTCAACAAGCATTATTAATCATTCACTATCTGCCAGGCACTGGGCTGAGCTGCTGCATTTATAGAATACGAGGGTTGCACTAGATGGTTTTAAGGTCCCTCCCAGCTCTAAATCCCATGACTATGGTCTAGAGATTTCACTGCCTGTCCAGGACCCACTAAGAGCAGAAGAGGTTTTCAACCTATGGAGCCAAGCAATGTATTCTCTCTCCTAGAAGCTGAGAGGATATGACATCAGGTTTCCCTTTCTCCTTATCACCTGCACTATGTGGTCACCATGTCTGGCCTACTCCATTAGCTGCTGGAGAGAATACCCAGCCTCCCCCATGCAGTATAAACAAATGAAAACCACTGAGTGTTGATTGATGGGAATTTACTCGAAAGTCTGATAGATCAACATCTGCTGGAAGAAAACCCAGACTATCTTGAGCCTCAGTTTCCCCTTATGTTAAAAAAGAAGGCTGTAGTAAATGACCTCTAAGGGCCTCTGAGACTCTAATTGTCAGGGTGCTGTAGTAGAAAAAATGAGAGCCAGAAAGCTGGGACTGAGCGCTGACTGGGCCACTTATTAACGATAATATCTTGGACACTAGGGGAGAAGCTTGTTATGGTGGAGGGAGCACTGGATCTGGAGCCAGGATTTCCACCTCTGATATCGACAAGTTGGGGGATCCCGGGTAAGTCACAACCTCTCTGAGCTGCACTTTCCTCATCCATAAAGTGGCAATCTTAGTGCTCGCAACATCTCTCTCACAGGGTGATCATGAGAATATACACATAAAGGACTTTGCAAAGTTCAAAGTGTTACAAAAATGCCTCCTCTTCTTCTTCTTCTCCTTCTTCTTCTTCTTCTTCTTCTTCTTCTTCTTCTTCTTCTTCTTCTTCTTCTTCTTCTTCTTCTTCTTCTATTTCTTCTTCTTCTTCTTCTTCTTCTTCTTCTTCTTCTTCTTCTTCTTCTTCTTCTTCTTCTTCTCCTTCTTCTCCTTCTTCTCCTTCTTCTCCTCCTCCTCCTCCTCCTCCTCCT
>NW_027185896.1:8537997-8590720 GCF_028583685.1 Petaurus breviceps papuanus | reverse complement strand
ACTCCTCCTCCTCCTCCTCCTCCTTCTTTCCTTCTGAGCCTCAGTCTTCTCATCCTTACAATAGGGATAATTATTCTTTTATCCCCAAGTCTCTGAGGAGTGCTCTGAGAGGAGAATGAGATAAAGGTTTGGAAGTGCTTGATAGTATCAAATCTAATCTAAAGGTAAGGGATCACTTACTACCAGGCTGGTGAGCTGCTTATCCCATGAGGGGATGACTGAGCAGGGATGGGATGGGACTGAAATTTGGTTGGAGGATGAGGCATAACCTGGAGATCTGAGGACCTCAGGAACCACTATCTGAAAAATGGAGCTAAGAACCCTTCCCCTCTCAAGGCCATGATGTTGGGTAATGAAAGGAAGTTCCCCTGAGAGAGAAGCATTTTTATGCCTCTGTCTGTAGACGCCAATTTTTAGGTTTTCATTGCTGCTAAATGAAGAGGGAATGGGATGCACTTCATTCCAGACTGGCCAGGCAAGTCTTGTGGCTGATGCTGTGTTAGGGATGTTTTTACAGCAACACTAAAGGTGAATGAACACGAGAGCTCTGTGATTTCCTGCCTGCTCTAAAAAAAATGTTGTTCTTTTGAGCACCTTGGGAGAAGGCTGTGGGTTGTCAAAACCAATTAATCCCTTTCCTGGGAGTGCTTTGGGCTCTAAGAATCTTGTAACACACTGTTGGGGGCACACCATAGGTTTAGGGAGATGAGTGGCTGGATGGCCTGAATTGGTCATTACCTCACGGCCCAGGGCTGGAGCAGCCCACCAGAGAGTCATAACGGGAGTAATGATAATAACTGACATTAATAGAGCATGTTAAAGTTTACATGAACACTTTACATGGATCATCCCATCAGAGGCTAATAGCAACCCCAGAAGGTAAGTACGACAGGCAATATTATCCCCATTTTAGAGATGAGGAAAATGAAGAGAAATTAAATGATTTGTCAATAGACACAGAGCTAATATGCATCAAAGGCATCTTGCTATACACAATACCACACTGCCTCCTATCTAAGCCAGTCAGTCCCCTGTCTAATTTAGATAGGGACATGCTGGGATGACTTCTAATTTGACCCTCCTCATCCTTGAAAGGAGAGCAGCTGATGGTTATTGACCCTCTTGGCTGGGGCGGGCTTTGAGCAAATACTATTTTCTCTGTGCCTCAGTTTCTCTCTTAAAAATAAAAGCACTGAACTGGATACCATCCAAGTACACTTCCATATTCTTTGGTTAAATCTGGGATCGAGAGCAAAGTCTTTCCTACTCTTCAAAGACAACAGCAGCTCCCAATGCAATACTTGAAGGTTTACAAAAACATGTTCCCTCATAACCACCTTATGAAATAGGTAGGGAAACTGAGCCCCAGAGAGGTAAAGTGGCTTATCCATAGACTCACAGTAAACAGAAATCAACAACAACCCCACCACAACTAATTTTAGGGGTCACTGTTCACGTTGCAGAGGAATTCCATTCCTTTCTTTCAAGGCTTGGTCCTAACAACAGTGATCCTTTTCCCCATGTGTGCATGGTTTTACATAACTTCATTTTTGTATACAAGTTTTGTTTGTTTGATTTTTTTAGGAACAGCTAATAGGTGCTAGGTGGTACAGTAGATGGTGTGGGCCCAGAGTCAGGAAGACTTGAGTTCAAATGTAGCCTCAGACACTTCCTAGATGTGTGACCCGGGACAAGTCACTTCACCTTATTTGCCTCAGTTTCCTCATCTGTAAAATGAGCTGGAGAAGGAAATGACAAACTGTTCTAGTGTCTCTGCCACAAAAACAAAACAAAACAAAACCTCCCCATGGGACCATGAAGAATTGGAACAACTAAAAATAACTGAACAACTCTTGGTCCCAAATAGAGGCTTGGAAGGTCCAATTGAGCAGTACTTTTACTACAGCACATTACAGCTGGTCCTTGTTTTCTTCCAGGACAGGCCTAGAGCTTCCCTTGAAAAGAGTATTGGTCATACCCACTTAAGGGGGCTTCAGAGAGTGTTTAGTTCAATAGTCTTATTTTCTACAGACAGAAATGATAACTCGCATTTCTGTGGCGTTGTAATGTTTGGAGAACACTTTCCTTACGATCACTCTGGGAGGCTGGTAGACTAAGAATTATTTTTCTCCATCTTACACATGAGGAAACTGACTCTCAGAGAATAGAAGGGGCTGGCTCAGAGTAATCCAGAGCTCAAACCTAGATCTACTGATTTCAAGTTCAGCACTCCTTCCATTGTGACCATGCTGGGGAAGAAAGTAAGGCCAGGGGACAGTTTCACGAAAACTAGGAAGACTTGTGTGAACTTATTCAAAGTGAATGAGCAGAACCAGACACTCTCAAGGTACAGAGTGAGACCCACACTTTTGAATATGTCCAATGCAAGCCTTTTTTTTTTTTTTGTTTGACTTATTATTTATTACTTAGGTTTTATTTTCCTTTTCAAAAAAAATTGGGGCAAGGGAAATGGCTAGCAATGGTACTGTCAAGAAAAGAAAGAAGAAATAGTCATTGAAGCATTTTTTAAAATGTCCCATGTGTAAAATTCATAAACAAACACAGATCAGCAGCGCAGTTTTTTTGTTTGTTTGTTTTTTGGAGAGGGGAGGGCAGGGCAATTGGAGTTAAGTGACTTGCCCAAAGTCACACGGCTAGTAAGTGTTAAGTATCTGAGGCCAAATTTGAACTCAGGTCCTCCTGACTCCTGGGCCAGGGCTTTACTTACTACACCTCTTAGCCACCCCAAGCAGTGCAGTTTTTTTTAAAGTAAAATACCAATTTTACTACGTGCTTAAAAAGAAAATCAAGTTATACAAGATGGAGGTTCATTATTTCATGTATGATTCTCATTATCTGCCTCCTTTGCATATGGGAAGTCACTTATTTGGTATGGATGAAATTTGGAATATGAAAATAAAAAAGAAACTGACACCCAGGGAGTTATATGATTTGACTTTGCATAAGTGGAACATGACAGAACCAAGCTTCAAACACACATCTCCTGACTCCACATCTAGACTCTTTCAGAGGTAGCTAGGTGATACAGTGGGAAGACTGCTGGACCTAGACTCAAGAAACCCACAGTTCAAACTCTGCCTCAGACACTTACTAAACTGTGGGACATTGGGCAATTCACTGAACCTCCGTTTCCCCACCATACAATGGGGATAATAATTGTACCTACCTCTTCCCGGGGTTGTTGTGAGTATCAAATAAGATAATACGTGTGAATGGTTTAGCCCGGTGCCTGGCACATAACAGGCGCTATGTAGATGCCGGCTATAATTTTTCTCTCTCACTATTTCCACTAAATAATTGAGGCTGTTTCCAGGGACTATGCTTATCCTCCTTCTGCCTGGCAACCTGCCTCCTCCAAACACTTCCACATATAACCAAGGGCTCAGTTTGTGCTGAATCTGTTTCCAAAGAAAAAAAAAACTCACCATGTTGCCCACCTAGATCAGAGGAAGGAACAGCAATATACTCAAGGTTATATGGCTGAGAAGAGGCAGAGGAGATAAGGCCAGGAAATGAGCCCATTTTTTTTCTTAAAGAAAAGCCATGGAGAGAAGACAAATGAGGAAGAAATTGGGGTCAATAATAATAGTCTGAGTTTAAACAATGCAGTCTGCATGCTTTTTTCGATTATCTCTGTTGATTCTTATATTAGCACTGTTAGGTAGGTGGGCAAGGCAGGGATTATTATCATCTCTGCTTTACAGATGGAGAAATTAAGAACATCATGGTAATAATAAAAGCTAGCATTTTTATAGAAACTGTTATATATGCCCGGCTATGTGCTAAACACTTTTTGGTCATAACTCCTATCTCATGTAATTCTCATGACCACCCTGGGATATAAGGGGTATTTATTATTCCAATTTTTATTCCCATTTATTATTCCCATTTTACAAATGAAGAAACTGAGGCAAAGAGAGGTTAAGTGACTTGGTCAAGATCATACAACTAATGAGAGTCCAAGGCTGGATTAAACTCAAGTCTTCCTGACTACAGGCTCCTCCCTCTCTCTATTGGATCACTTAACCAACTCAATTAGGAGAAGGGACCTGTTGAAGGCCACACAGTGACAGAGCAAGGACTGGGACCCAGCAGGGCCAGGACTAGGACCCCATCTCTCTCTTTTCACACTTCTTGCTTCTAATCTTCCTTGCTTTGGAGAAGGAAAAATGATATTCAATTCAACTCAACAAGAATTAAAGACCTACTATGCATCAAGCACTGTACTGAGTGTTGGGGATATAAGAAAGGTTCCTGTCCTCAAGGAGCTGTCATTTTAACTGAATGTTATAAAGATTGATCTCGTCTCCCTTCCAAAACCATTTCAGCCTGGTGAACAGAGGATGAGTGTGTGGGGTAGGTGTCCACCGCCAATGATCAAAGAAGGCATCAAGAAGATAGATACGGTCCCTGCCCAGTCCTGGCCCCTTCACAGACAGAGGGAGCTGAGGCCGGGCATTCGTTTTCTGGAAAATACTGCTCCATACCATCCATTGGCCTCAGTGGCTCCACTGCTTATGCTCCAGTCTGTCAACGACAGGCAAAGCAGCAGACATGGGCGGCAAAAGGGAGAGGGAAAGATGCCCATGGGAGACAGAGCCAGGGCCGAGCTGTCAGACTCTCTCTTATCTCTCTCCCTCTCCCTTCCCTCTCTCTCTCCTTCCTCTTTATCAGTCTCTTTTTCTCCCTGTCTCCTTCTTCTTATCACTGTTTCACTCTTCATCCCCTCTTGCCTGTCTTTAGCTGTCTTTAAAAAATTTCTCTCTCTGCCTTCTGTCTTTTATTTCTTTATTTTTTTAATCTTTCTTCCACCTTTCCTTTGCCCTGTTCTTCCTCGATACACCATGCTTCTCCTACTTTGGCCATCACCTCCCTCCCTCCCCAAACATTGGCCTCTGACCCTCAGTTCTGATGGGTGATTTTTCACCCTCCCTTGCCATCTTCCCACCATTATGCCTTCCCCACCATTTTCAGCTCTTTCTGCCTTGATTCAGTTGAGTGGGTTTTTCTATTTTGCCCAGTCCTGTACCAAGTGCCATCAGAGGGCCTAGCAAGGAAAAATAGGGAGCATTTGCCATCACGATGCTTACTCTCTTCCCTAGGGATGCAGAGCTATTGCACAACACCACACTAGACAGTGTAAAAGCAGGCAGCAAGTGGCTCTGTGGATAGAGCATTGGGCATGGAGTCAGGAAGGCCTGAGTTCAAATGCAGACTCGGACATTTACTAGCTGTGTGCCCTTGGACTAGTCGTTTAACCTTTGTTTGCCTTAATCTACTGGAGAACAAAATGGCAAACCATTCCAGAATCTTTGCTAAGAAAATCCCACGGACAGTACTGGCCTGCTATGGTCCATGGGGTCACAAAAAGTTGGACATGATTGAACAGCAACAAAAACCAGTGTGAAATCACATCTAGCTTGAGCTATGTAAATCAGAGATGCTATGGAAATACAAAGGAAAAAAAGATATGTCTGGAATGGTCAGGGGATGCTTTCTGGGGAAGGAAGGACTAAGGGATGGAGGTGGTAATGGCCGAGGTATGAGGAGGAGAAAAGCAAGTGAGAGAGACAGAAACCAGAGTGGATTCTGTGGATTCCTCTCTCTTTCTGTCTCTCTCCTCCTCTCCTCCTTCTTTCCTCTCCCTCCCTACTTTCCCACCTTGCAGACTCCAATGATTACTAGAAAACCTTATAAAATTTGTAGCTTTCCATAAAGGGGGAGGGAGAATGCTAGGCCTGGAGCACATGCTTGTATCCTGCAGAGCTGTAAATTGAAGCTTTGGGTTCTCTTCCACCAGCTGGCAGACATCATGGTCATCCTACCAACTGCTGGCTGATGGTGTGACAGAGGACCATGGAAGACGGCTCCTATTATAGGTTTGTACCAAGAGGGACATAAAGAGGGAGGTGTCCAGTTGTCTGGGACCCAACCCATTTCTTCCCTCCCCAGAAACTGTTAGGAGCCACAAAAGAGTCACTAATAGGGAAAGTGACTGATCTCTTCATTTGACCAATTGATCCAGGATCTATTATGCTCTGGGCATTGAGGTCTGGGGGGCTCCCTACTTGCTTTGGCAGATCCATGCTTTGGATGTGATACAGAGGGCTTGGGGTGGGGTGACCTATCTGGACTTGATCTCTTCCTACCACTGTAAAATGAAACTGCTGTATCATAAAAAGGAATAAAGGACCAATCTGTATAAAAATATCCATAGCTTCACTATGCTTAATAAAAAAAAAATTGTAAATAACCTTGATGTCCAACAACATGATCAAATAAATTAGAGTATATTCATATATTGGAATATTATAATGCTGTAAAAATGGATAAAAATAAACTATACAAGAAAATAAGGAAAGGTCTATACAAAATGAAGCATAATGAAATCAGCAAAACCATTCTTATCAGCTATCCATTGACAAGGAAAGAGGAAGGGAGGGAGGAAAGGAAAGAGGGGGAGAGGAAAGAAAGGAAGGAAGGAAGAGAGAGTGGAGTGGAGGGAGGAAAGGAGGCATCAAGGGAGGGAGAGAGGGAAGAATTAAGGAAAGGAGGAGAGAGGGAGAAAGAGAGGGGAAATGGAGAAAAGAGAGACAGGAGAGAAAAGTGAGGAAGGAAAGGGGTGAGAAGGAAGAGAGAGGAGGTAAAGGGAAGGAATGAGAAGGGAGTGAAGAAAGGGGAAAACAATAAGAAAGGAAAGAGGGGAAAGGAGAGGCAAGCAAAGGAATGGAATAAAAAGAAGGAAAGAAAAAAGGAAAGAAAGGAAAAAGAAAGCCAATGTTTGTGGAACTTCAGACAAACTAGAAGGGAACACACGCACCCACACACGCACCCACCCACCCACGCACACACTTTTTTTGCTTGTTAATTAATTTGGTTCTATCTTCTTAAATGCCAGGGATTTTATGTAAAATTATATTCCTTATTTTGTTTTATGTATGTTTGTTGATGGTTATTAAGCTTGTAATGATTTTTTAATTGAAAGAGTTAGACTATGTAACCAAAAGGTCCTTTCCAGCTCAGATATTAAATGATCTTATGACTCAGGCAAGTCCCTTCTCTGATATGGCTTTGCTTCATCTCCTGTAAGTGAGGAGGGTGGACTACACTCCCCCTTCTAGCTCCAGTTTTCTAGGATGCTAATTTCTTTTCCTCTCCTGGGATAGGGTATAATTCAGTGATAAGAACCCAAACATCTGGGAGTCAGTAGACTTAAATTTTATCCCTCAGCTTTGCCCCCAGTTAAGGGTTGATCTTGGGAAAGTAACTTTCCCTCTGTGAACCCCAGTTTTCTCCTCTGTAATTGGGGGAATAGCACCTGGGCTGCCAGGAAGATGAGAGAGAAAAGGAGAAAGACAGCTAGAGGGAGAGACAGAGACACAGAGATGGAGAGAGGGAGACAGGGAGACAGAGAGACAGAGAGAGAGAGACAAAGGCAGAGAGAAATTTGCGAAATCACTTTTGCAAAGGTTTAACAGTGCTATGCCAGAATAAGGAGTAAAGACTCCTATTAAAAATGAGGGATATCTGGTCTGTCACCCAAACAAGAGCAGAGGGATAGACAGAGGGTAAGTACAAGTAGACATGGCTTTAAGTAAATCCAATGCACCTAGGGTAGCCTGGAGTCAAGAAGACCAGAATTCAAAAAACCTGTACTCAGACACTAACTGTGTGTCCCTGGGCAAGTCACTTAACCTTGTTTGCCTCAGTTTCCTCATTTGTAAACTGAGCTGGAGAAAGAAAGGGTAAAACCACTCCGGTATCTCTGCCGAAAAACCCCCAAATGGGGTCAGCAAAGAGTTGGTTATGACTGAAAGATGGCTGAATACACAGAAACTTGAAACTATTATTTTTTTAAATTAGAAATTGCTCACTTTCTCAGGGAGGGGGAAGGAGAGAGAGGGAGGGAGAAAGGGAGAGAATCTGGAACACAAAATTTTAAAAAATGTTAAAATTATTTTTACATATAATTGGAAAAAATAAAATATAAAAAAATTAGAGGATTATTCACATCTTTTGACCTAGAAATACCAACACTGGGCATATACATTCCAAGGCAGAAAGAAAAGCTACACAACTTTTTCTGTAGGAGCAAAAAATTTGGAAACAAAGTGAGTGTCCATTGATTCTGGAATGCCTAAACAAATTGAAACATACACATATAATGGCCTATTAGTGTGTTGTGAGAAAAAAGCAAATATGAGGAATTCAGAGAAACTTGGGAAAATTTATATGAACTGATCTCAGATGAAGTAAGCAGAGAAAGATATATACAAAGTCTTACATTCATGTGAAAGAAAACATCAGAATTCAGATGTGACTATAATGAGCATTCTTATTCCAGTGGATGGAAGTGAAGAATACTTTTGTCCTCTATATAAGTGAGGGTGATAGAATAGGAATGTATGTTATATACACAGTGAGACATGTTGATGTGTCAGGGTATACCACTTAATTGCTTTTCATTGTTATTAGGGAAAGCTTCATAGGAAGGGATTATTGTTAAGTGCTAATTTAAAAAGTGACATTAAAAATTGTGACAAAAAGTGACCAAAAAATTAAAAGTGACATTAACACCCCCCAAAATATCAGCAGAACATTTATTTTTAAATCAATTAAGAAAATGTGTTGTTGTTTAGTCATGTTTTTAGTTGTGATCAACTCTTTGTGACCTCATTTAGGATTTTTTTTTGGCAAAAATACCAGAGTGGTTTACCATTTCCTTCTCCAGCTCATTTTACTGATGAGGAAACTGAGGCAAACTGGGTGAAGTGACTTGCTCAGGGTCACACAGCTAGTTAAGTGTCTGAGGCCACATTTGAATGCAGATCTTTCTCCAGACCTGGCTCTCTTTCCACTGTACCACCTAACTGCTCCAGGGAAATGTTCCATTTTTGGAGAGGAATGATGTGCTGTTTGATTTTGCTCAACTATCATTTCTTCATTACAAGGGAACATTCTAGGGGCAGGAAAAAAAGGTATATATCTGGAAATGATTGTGATATAAAAGAGGGCATTAGTAAAACTTTTATAAAAGGTAAAATCAATTGGGGTGACAATTCATTGTACAAAACAGTCCTTTCCTTTCTGTAAATGAGGGCATGGAAAAGGATTTGCTTTGCTAGTGGCTTTTGGGGGTTGGGAGTGGCTGACTTTACTAGGGAATTTGGCATAGCCTGGAGTCATCAGAGTCACTCCCCTCCCTGAACCTCAGACTGGAGCTTGTTCCTTCTAGCATTCTTCTGAGCAGTCCCCATTGGGTGCTTTGTAGGTAGGGGTATCCTTCACTCTTTTGCTAGGGGTTATGAGAACACATAGGTGCTCTACCAATTTGTGGGTCTAGCTTGGCAGACCGACTGGAATGAGCTCAGACTGCTGGCCACAGATAGGAGATATGGCTTCCCTTGAGTGTAGGTGCTGAAGGAGTCCAAACTGCTTCCCCCTCTTCTCTTTGCTCTTTGGTGAACTGGGCCTCAGCTTCAAGGATGGTTCTGGAGGTTCCAACAAGAAGACAGTCTTGGGGCGGCTAGGCCCTGGAGTCAGGAGGACCTGAGTTCAAATCCAGCCTCAGACACTTAACACTTACTAGCAGTGTGACCTTGGGCAAATCACTTAACCCCAATTACCCTGCTCTCCCCCCTCCAAAAAAAGCAAGAAGCAGAAGCGGCAGCAGAAGCAGAACAAGAACAAGACAGTCTTGTCCCGGGTAGTCACTAGTCTGATGGCAGAGCCTGCTCCTGAAAACATTTCCTGTAAATGGTATTTTATCCTTCGAGGCTATGAGGAGCGATTGAAGGTTTCTGAGCAGGGAAACCCATTCAGAGGAGCACAGGAAAGTGACTCCGAGGTGAACGGATGGACAGTAGTGAGTGGAGTCTGGAGGCAAATAAGCCAGTGAAATGAGACTCAGGGAAGGTTGGTTAGTGGCAGGAGGAAAGGGAAAAAGACATAGATGCAAGAGATACCATACTGGAAGAATTCACAGGAATTGGTGATTGACTGAGGAGTGACAAAGAGTCACAAAGGAGATTTTTATTTGCTGCCACTACTTTCTTTAACGCCCCTCCCCTTTCCCCCAATTCTAGCTGCCTGTTCTCCTGCTCCAGGGCAGGCACTTGGGCTCTTGCTTTGAAGGATGGGTGCTGCTCCTGGGAGATTTGTCCCCTGCTGCAGGCAGCCTCATGCATCCCCCCACCCCCACTGAGTGCAAGGGAAGAGAGCCATATGGAGAGAATAATAAGACAATTAACTTTCCATTAAAGAATAATAGATGTGTGTTTTTAGGGAGACAGACTCTGGAGATCTCAGTCCCTGGATACATTTGTGAGAGAGAGCTATATTGTTGGGGGGTGATGCCTTCTTCACTTGGTTCTGTAAAGCCTGGGCTCCACTCCCTTCTCTGCCTCTAACACATAACTGGTTCTTTTCTTCTAGGAATCTCAGGCCCCCGGCTGGAATCTTCCCCTCCCCAAGAGGGGCTTGACAAGATCATCAGTAAGGTCTCTCAGCTCAGATGTTCTCAGAATTTAAAACAGGCTGATGTATTGTGCTACTTATGACGGCGGCATCAGATTGACCCTGGGGGGTGTCACAACATGAAGGGAGGTTAGGAATGTTATGAGCCCTTTATGCTTCTGGCAGCCCAAAGGGTACTTCTTCTTCCTTCCCTGCCCCTGGCTTCCTCTGGACACCAAGGAAACTGGTCATGCAAAGGACTGAGCAGTTTTGTGTATTCCCTGGGTTTTATGAAAAAGAAGGTGGGTTGAGGTGGAGGGAATAGTGGAAGAGATTTGGCAAATGATAAAGGGTTCTTCCTTGCTTGGCTGGTCTTGAATGAAGGGCATCAGACTGGCATTTTAAGTAAGAAGTCAGAACCAGGGTGTGAAGTGGTATAGCCTGAGAAAGAGGTGCCACATGAAAGGGGACAGGATGCAAGTAGCCCATAGCTCAGGGACCTACCACTGAGGCCCATGTTGGGTCTTCATTTCTCCCACCCTCTACATTCTTTCTCCTTTTTCCCCTGCCCCTTTCTTCCTTCTCTCCCTACCTCCATCTCCTTCCCTCTTTCCCTTTAGCTCACTTTGCTCTCCCCTCTTCCCTCCTCCCCTGATCCCATTCTCTTCCCTTTTCACACTGGCCCAACCCATAGCTGCTGCTTACCCTCACTGGGGAGACTTGCAGAGGTGAACTCCAAATTGAATTGTTAGAGAGCTGATTGTTAAATTTTCAGTGTGAACATTTATACCTCAGAAATCAACAAACTATAAACCAGGTCTTGATTTGTTGTTTTGTTGATTTCTAGACTTAAAAAATGATGAAAAAAATTCTCGCAATGCAGATTGTGTCATAAGTACTTTTTTTTTTAACCAGAGAGCCAGCTGTTAAACATTCATGAGCACACCTCTAGGCACTAGGGTATTGCCATGACAATTGCCTTGTGAGATACCCCCAGCCCATATACTCACACCTCTATTTCCAGCCCTACCCCTCAGAACTCAGGTCTGAGTTAAGATGGAGCCCACTTCCTCCAGAGTGCTGGCTTGTTGGAGGGGGAGAGAGGGGTAGTTGTGGGGAAGGCAGAGAGACCCTGCTACTTACTGATAGTAGCTGTGGGACTTGGAATATCTTTACTTTGTCTATAAAATGTAGATCATCTCTAGTGATGATGATCTCTAAAGTTCTTCCTACTTCAAAATCTGATGATCTGAATTGGGAATCACAAGATTTCAGTTAGAATCCAGCCTCTATCACTCAATAGCTGTGTGACCTATGGAATCACTCCGTGACTCAGTTTCCTCATTTGTAATATAGGGATAACAATACCCAGTAGGACCCTTCCCATAAGGCTGTTTCGAGGATCAAATGAGACAAACAATGGAAAGTTGCAAAATACTGCAGATGTATCGGATACAATCATTCTAGAACACCTGAATGACAGGTAGTGGGAGCCCAGTCACATCTCTGGGGCCTCGGGGGAGAGAGATCATCCCTGAACCCAGAGATGGAGATGGGCTTCAGAGTTCCTGTCCCCTTGGGGACAAATTCTCTCAGCTTAGAGCCTGAGTTGGAAGGGGACCCAACACAGCCAGATTTCTGCCTGTGCCTGGAGTACTCCAGATGTGCCACACAGCAAATATTAATTACATGTTCCCTGGGAGCTCCAGCACAGGAGGAGGGTGCAGGGAGGAAGCCAGAGGCAGCAAATGAAGAGAACTATCAGCTGGTACCTAAAAATAGTTCCCAGCCCCAGAGGACAGAGGGTTCGGACAGCAGCAGCCTTTTATTTAGAGGGATCAAAATCCTGCACATCTGTCATTTAGGCCTTCCTGGAAAGCCTCACGTGACCTTTCTGGGGATCCTGCAACTGAATACAAAGGGAGGGGGCTCTCAGTTTCCATTAAGACTCTGCTACTAAAGGAGGTGGTGGGCAGAGGGAGAAGAAAGACAATTCCTCCTCCTCTTTCACCCTGAAGCCTCAAGGGCACCAGGAGGTTTTGTGCCTCTTCCCCTAAAGCATTTCCTGCACAGGCTTCATAAATGGGGATGGTCACTAAGCCAGAGCCTCAGTTTCCCCATCTACAAGAGGGGATAAATTCACTGATATATTAATATAAAGAATTTTAAATTCTGCCTCAGCTCTGGAGGTCATAGTGCATTAGATTGTAAGCTCCTTGAGAGCAGACACAGTCTTCTGCCTCTTTGTATCCCAGCCACTTAGCACAGTGCTTGGCATGCAGTAGGCACTTAATAAATGTTGACTGACTGACTGATAGCTCAATTGGTGAGGCTAAGTATAGGCTGATATTTCTGTGCCAGATCCTGTTCCTTCTATGTCAGAAAACCAAACAAACAGCCTCTGGTCACCATGATGGATTGAGCCCTTACCCATGGTCACAGGATAAATCCTAATTCTGGCCCTAGACTGAACCCTGACTCTGTAACAATCCTAGCCTTAATTCTGGCCACACACTGAGTCCTGACCCTTGCCTGAGATGGAATCAACTACCTTGATTATGGACTCACCTTTAACCTTCTCCTATTTAGAAGAAAAGTGATTAGATCCCCACAATCCTGCTCATCTTCAGTACAGAGGAAGGACAGGTGCTGAATAATCTCCTTCTCCAGGGGCTGGGCTTGGATTGATTATCCCAGGACTCTGACTTTGGCTACTTCCTAATGGACAAAAATTCTGGGCAGTGCCCCATAGTTCTAGTTCTCTTGCCCTTCTTAACCTGTACATAGTTTTCCTAAAATAAAATCCCTTTTGTTCTTTCAGTCCATCCCCCTCTTATCCCCTCCTTCTCCACCTTCCCATAATTTCTCAGCTTCCTAAAAATGGGCACATGGGAGCTCATACTAACTTCGGGGAGATTATTTAAGAAGCTTGAATGGACAGGAGGTGGGCAATGGGCCACACAACGTTAGGCTGCTAAAGGGTAGTCTATTTGTTAAGAGAACAGATCTGGGCAGGGGGTAAGAGAGCATAATAACTGTCTTCAAATATCTGAAAATCTGAAATGTGGAATAATGATAATAGTTGCCATTTTAATAGCATTCTAAAGTTTGCAAAGTGCTTTGCTCCCACCAGCACTATAAAATAGGTAAAGAAACCAAAGTTCAGAGAAATAAAATAATTTATCCAGGATCACACAACTAATAAATGGGGTACAAAATACAAATCCATGCAGCAAGGTGGCACAGTGGCTAGGGTGTTAGGCTTGGATTTAGGAAGGGCTGAGTTTAAATCCAATCTTGGACACCTAACTGTGTAGCCTTGAGCAAGGCACTTAACTTCTATCTGCCTCTGTTTTCTCAACTGTAAAATGGGGGTAATATTAGCAATTAACTCCCAGGTTTTCTGTGAAGGTCAAAAGAGAAAATATGTATAAAGAGCTTATCATAGTTTCTGGCACATGGTAAGTGTTATGTAAATATAATAATAATAATTATCGTTGCTATTGTTTTCAGTGCTCTTCCTAATACATTACACTCTCCCTTGAGTGGAAGGGGGATTTGGCTTATTCCAGGTAGCTCCAGAGAACAGAATTAGAAGCAATGACTAGAACCTTCAGGGAGGTAGATTTGCATTTTGCAGAAGGAAGGACTGCTCAGTAGTTCAAATTATCCAACAATGGATTGTCTCCTTGATAGGTAGACAAACAGCAGCTGGACTGTCCAATTGCCAGGGACAACCTAGGGAGGAATCAGTGCTCCAGAGAAGGGTCAGGCTAGATCTCCCTTCCCTAAAGCTCCTTCTAGCTCTGATATTCTAGGAGATGATAAATATGGGGACCATAAACTCATCACTGGAAGACACATCAAGAGATCTCCAGCTCTCTGCTGTCAGACGGATGAAGCCCTGAGCCATGCAGGACACATGGCCATCTATTCTGGTCTTACGAGCAGCATATCTTCCCTTGGTTTCCTATTCTGGTGTTTGTCCTCGAAGAGTAGTAACTTCCTACTGATCACAATTCCTACTCATCCCTGCTGACCCAAAGAAGTGCATAAAGGTAGCTTCTTATCTGAGGTTATCCTCAACTATGCCCCTACTTCTACCTTCAGACACTGAGGGAAGTTACACAACTCTTAGCAAGAAATGATGTAGCGTTAGGACAGAAAGTGCCCATTTATGCCTCCTTCCTATGCCCACCCCTCCTAGGCACCCTTATGAATTATTCATCCCCATTAGCCTCATTATGCAAATGAATTAAAAGGCAAAGCATCTGGTTCTCTGATCTTCCCCCCCAGGATGGGAGCAATATCGTAAAAAATGGGAAGCAAGGGTGAAGGGAAGGAAAACTGGAGGAAGGGACCCATGAAGGAAAGATTCAGGAGCATCTTTGCCAATTCAGGACACCAGGAGAACCCAGAGCCCAGAGAAGTGGGGGAAACAAAGGGACGGCAAAATTTAGCATCCCTAGTTAGGGGAGGCAGTGGAAATGGTGGGGAGCAGAGGGTGGGGTGTGATGGAGCAAAAATAAGGCAGGGCTGCATTTAAATAAATCCAGGTTCCTAAGGAACAAGGAATATATGTAATTCCTAATAATTAAAACTCTACGATATGATGAAAAAAGCTTGGAATTTGGGCTCAAGAGATGTGGGTTTGGCTTTAGGTTTTGTCATGGACAGCTTAGTAGCTATGAGCAAATCACTCCCCTCTCTGAGGTTGAGTTTTTTCATCTCTAAAATGGGAATAATAAAACTTTCATTACCTACTTCACAAGACTGTCTTGAGGAAAGGGCTCAATAAAACTTAAAGTAGGACAGAAGTGGGAGTCATCCATTTTTTTAATTTAATTTTTTTAGCATTCGTTTTTTTTATTTTGAATTCAATTCCTTCCCTCCAGTCTTTCCCCTACCCAGTGAGAAGGCAAGCAGTATGATACCCATTATACATGTGAAGTCATGCAAAACATTTTCATGTTAGCTATGTTGCAAAAAAAAATTAAGAAAAATAAAGAAAGTGAAAAATAGTATGCTCCAATTTGCACTCAAGACTTCAATTCTTTCTTTGGAGGTAAAAAGCATTTTTCTTCACAGGAACTTTGGAATTATCATAGATCATGGTATTGACTGGAATAGCTAAGTCTTTCACAGTTGATCACTGTAACAATATTGTTGGTGCTATGTACAGTGTTGTCTGGTTCTGCTCACTTCACTTTGCACCAGTTCGTATAAGTTTTTCCAGGTTCTTCTGAAACCATCCCCTTCATCATTTTGTAGAGCACAATAGTATTCCCTCACAATTAAAATTTGTTCAGCCATGTTCCAATTCATGGGCATCCTCTTGATTTCCAATTCTTTGCCACCACAAAAAGAGCTGTTACAAATTTTTTTTTTTAATTTCACTATTCTTTGATCCCTTTGGGATCCATGCCTAGTAGTGGTATTGCTGGATCAAAGGATATGCAGTTTTATAACCCCTTTGGGCATAGTTCCAAATTGTTCTCCAGAATGGTTGGACCTTGGACCAGTTCACAGCTCCTTCAACAATTCATTAGTGTACCTTTTTTCCCAATCCCCTCCAGCATTTGTCATTTTCCTTTTCTGTCATGTTAGCCAATATGATAGGTATGAGGTGATATGAGTTATTTTAATTTACATTTCTCTAATTTGTAATTACATTTATAGCATTTTTGTGACTACTGATAGCTTTGATTTCTTCTTCTGAAAACTGCCTGTTTGTAACCTTTGATCATTTGTCAGTTGGGGAATGGGAGCCATCCATTATTAATAACAACAGAGTCAAAGATGGGCTGTGGAAGCAAGGGACTCATGGGGCCACTTGGGGAAGAGAAATGAGATGGGAATTGAAGAAAACCAGGAAGACCATTAGAGAGAGGGTAAGGGACCAACAGGGTCTTTTTTACTTTGTGCTCAGACCTGTGGTTGGTTTTGAACAGAGACATGACTTGACTAGGTCTTTACATAAAAGAAATTAGTCTGGTAGCACAAGAAGGATGAAATCAGAGTATGGGGAGAGAAAATGGAGGCAAGAGGCTCTGTTAGGCTAGTGCATGGTCCAAGCAGTGGATGATGAGGGTTTTTACAAGGATGATGATGGCAGATAGAGAGGAAAGGCATATAATAGAGATATTGTCCAGATAGAGCCAATAGGACTTGGGGACTAGTTGGATATGAAAGGTCAAGAAGAGAGAAGAAACAGAGAAGATTACTTTGTGTAAGCCCAGATTAGAAGGAACTGGTCTAAAATCACAACCCAGTTACCTGAAGTACGGGGACCAGAACCCAGATCTAACTATTGGTTCACTGATTTTTTTTCCTCCTCTACCACCCATATTCATCTAATACAATTGGCTTTCAGATGGTCTCAGACAAAAGGTCCAATAGCAAGATGAAAGAATACTACTAGTGTCACTCAGGTGGGTCAAAGGGGGGAGCCAAGGAGAAGAAAGACAAAACTAGTCTTGAAAAGCAGCCACATCAGGGCGGCCAGGTAGCACAGTGAGTAAGAGGACTGGCTCCAGTGTCGGGATGACCTGGAGATCGAATCCCGGGCTCAGACACTTAGCACCCACCCAGAAACACCTGGCCGTTTAACCTTGAGCAAGTTACTTAACCCCGATTGCTTAAAAAAAAAAAAAAGAAAAGCCATCTCCCATGGCTCAGAGCCAAAGGACTCTCCCATCCCTAGGTCAGGAAGGGAAGAAAGGTAATAAGTATAAGTCAAGGATGAAGGAAAAAATAAATTAGTCTTCTTTCAATTCTAGGCAGTGGATATTACTCCAAGGTACTAGAGGTCCTGGCTCCCTGAGCCACTGATGTCCTACCCAATCCCAATATGGAACCTCAAGTCTAGGTCCAGCTTTCTCTGCTCTCCCAACAATCATTTGTGGGGCCTTGAGTCAGTCAAACAGGGGTGATGACATCTAGTCTTCTTTACCTCAGTGGGTGGTCAGCAAGAAAAGAAGGAGGGAAGAACTTTCCAAGATACAGGATTTCATAGGCTCTTCTCCATCTGCTAACACTCCAATATCATTTAACTTCCTGAGTGTAGCAGTGGTGGGGAATGAGAGAGCCAGGGAGGATACAGCACTGGAGCTTGAGTAGGGGAGAAGCTTGAAGCTATGAGGGGTGAGACAAAAATGGATGAAGAATCACTAGCTTCTGCTGAAGCACAAATCTACAGCAATTACAGGTGGTGAGGGTTGGGGCAAGGTCTGCAGTTAAATGTCACTTCCAGTGAGTGTGGCTACTGGGGCTTGTGACAGTTTGTCACTAGTAGGAGCAAAGGAAAGAAGCTGGACTGAGTTATCATGGGGTAAAAGAATTAATATAGGGGCACTGGCCTTAAAAGATGAACCCTTGGAAATGTTGCATGGTAGGGCAGCAATGGTACCAAAGAGGGGTAATCAGCAGTGATTTTTTAAAAATCTACAAACATCCCCCATTTATATAACAGACCTGGCAGTTTTAAAAAGTGTACAGATGGATTTTTTTTAATAATTCTGATCTTATTTTAGACTAGGATCAGCATAATGGATAGAAAGTTGGCCTTGGAATTGGGAGGACATGGGTTTAAGTCCCTTCTCTGACAAAAAATAGCTGTGATTTTGGGCAAATCACTTACCTTCTTAGTAACCTAAGCAACTCTATGACTATAGCTGCAGAGCAGTTACTGATTTATATTGGGGGAGAGGGAATTTCCTCATCTGGAACTCCCTGCATAAAAGAAACCACAAGTTTGGCTTAAAAATATTGAAGATCTTATGTTAAATGCAGCCCTGTAGAAAAAACCCTTCAGTGACCTCTTTTGTAGAGCAAAGACTCACCTTTACTTGATCCTTTTCCTGTAAATTAGGATTTTCATGTATTGGGTTTGTTTAAAGCAGGGTACACCTTTTGATCACCCAGTGTTTCTTACCATTCTCCTCAACCCAAGGCACAATCTAATTTCTTTTCCTCCACATCTTTGTCCTTTCATTTCTCCTCTCCCAACTAAATAGGGATGTCCTCAGAGGCTCTGCCCTCAGCTCTCTATCTGTATTTACCCTCCCCTGGAAATCTGATTTCCTTCTAGGACACTTCAATTATCACCTCAATGCTGATGATTCCCAAATCTCCATCTGCAGCCTTGACCTTGTTCCTGAGCCCCAGTCCGGCATCTCCAGAAGCTGGCAGGGTATCTCCAACCTGGATGTCCTGCCGACACTTCAAAAGAAACACTTCCAACCCAAAGTCTATTATCAGTCCCCCAGTACCTGCTGCTCCTCATTCTAACTTGCTCTTTCCATCAATGTTACCATGACTGGCCTAGTCACTCAGGATCAAAATCTTAGGTGTTTTTTTTTTTAAGCTCTTCCCTCTCTCTTCTATTTATTAATTCCTGTCAACTCTTCCTTTACTAATTCTCTCATGTCAGCTCCTTTATTTTTTTATTTTTATTTTTTTTAAAGCAATTGGGGTTAAGTAACTTGCTCAAGGTTACACGGCCAGGTGTTTCTGGGTGGGTGCTAAGTGCCTGAGCCCGGGATTCGATCCCCAGGTCATCCCGACACTGGAGCCGGTGCTCTTACTCGTTGTGCTACCTGGCTGCCCCTATGTCAGCTCCTTTAGACCACTCTCCTTAGACCTTCATCATATCAACCCGGTACAGTGGGGAAAAAAGGGATGAATGGTCCTGGGTTCAAATTCTGGCCCTGCCATTCACTACCTGTGCAAGCCTGAACAAGTTATTTAGCTTCTCTGGACCTTGGTTACCTCAACTGTAAAACAAAGGACCAAAGAGTTCTTTTCTACTTTTAATTCTGTGATCCTATGATCTCTTACTTAGATTGCTAGAATGGCCTCTTACCTGGTTACCTGACCTGTAATCCCTACTAACACCTCCCTCCCCCCACTCTGACCAATCTTTCATGTGCTGACAGATACATCTTTTTAACACACCACTCTCATGCCCAAAACCAGCTCTTTAGAGGTTCCCCAGTGCTTAGCCAGTGAAATCCCAATCCCTCAAATTCTTGGCCCTCTGCAGTCTGGCCCTAGCCTCATTTCCTGCTGTTCTCCTAAATGCACTTTCTGCTCCAGCCAAAATAGTCTCTTGAAGGGCTTGTAAATATACACCTTGCACATCCCTGTCTCCCTACCACTGCTCATGCTGTTTCTTCACACCTGTTCCTTACCAGTTCACATATCTTCTCTCCACCTCTCAAAATCCTACCTGTTCTTCAAAGTCCACTGAAGCCATAGAATCTTAAAGGCAGGAAGGCACAGCTACCTGGTCTTTATCTGCACCTGATTAAGATTCCCTTCTATGTAATATCCAACACGTGATCATCCTTTGCACTTCTTACAGACAGTCCATTCCACTTTGGCTTACCTCTAACTGTTTCAATTTGCCTCATTGCAACTTCTACCCATTGCTTCTATTTCTGCCCTCTGGGGCCAAGCAGAAAAATTCGAATCCTACTTCCATGTGACAGCCCTTCAAATACTTTAAGACAGCCATCAAGTTCTCCATAAGTCTTCTCTTTCCATGGCCAAATACTCATCCTCAGTTCTTCCTTCAAAGGCACAAGAATGATGCTCTCCTCTTAAGTCTCTGTTTTTCAGTGTCTTTTCTAAAATGTTGTAGCAAGACCTGAACACAATATTCCAGGTATGATCTGACTAGGCTAGAGAATAGTCCCACATCCTCTGGAAAGCTTTCCTTGATCACATCAACCCACAGGCACCTCTCCATCCTCCAAATTGCTATAGAGCTTTGTCTGTATCCTTTGTTGTTATGGTTCAGTTGTGTTGGACTCTTTGTAACCCCATTTAGGGTCTTCTTGGCAGAGATACTGGAGTGGTTTGCCGTTTCCTTCTCCAGCTCATTTTGCAGATGAGGAAACAGAGGCAGACAGGGTGAAGTGACTTGCCCAGGGTCAAACAGCTGGTAAATATTTGAGGCCAGATTTGAACTTAGGAAGATGAGACTTCCTGATTCCAGCCCAGATGCTCTATCCACTGTACCATCTGGCTACCCCACTCATTATGAGGCCCTTATTACAGCTAGCTTTGAATGATTATCTCCATTTTAATGCTTCTATATTTTATCTCCTCCCTATTGCCACCTCCATTCCCTGATGGACCAGGAGTAGGGCAGTGTCTTGTTTACCTCTCTCTCATAAGCTCCGAACTGGAAGGGACCTTAGAAGTCCATTACCCTCATTTTCTAGAAGGGGAGGATAAGGCTTTAAAAAGTAGATGGTTTGCCCAAGGCCACACAGATAATATAGTAGATTGAGGGTTTCAATCCAGATCTCTGTGACTCCAAATCTCTCTCTCTCTCTTTTTTTTTAAGCAATCAAGGTTAAGTGACTTGCCCAGGGTCACACAGCTAGTAAGTATGTGAAACCATATTTGAACTCAGGTCCTCCTGACTCCAGGGCCAGTGCTGCCTTTCCTCTTTTTCCTGTTGCACTATATTACATCTTTCAGTAGAACTCAACACAAGACCTTATTAACACACAGTCAATGCTCAGGAAATGTTTTCTGATGAAGAGATATTGAGAAACACAGTCCCACCAGGCTTGGCCTTGTAATCAAATGCCCTGGAAAGGTCGAGAAGGGGCTCCCTCCGAGTGCCTCTCCCTTTCAGCTGGGGCTGCCTTCCCTCCCCAGCAGACAGATACTCCACTTATCTCCATCCCCCATCCCCTGCTCCAATGCCTGTGCCAAGAGCTGGCAGCCAAACTGTCAGCAGGAGGTAAAGAGCTGAGAAAGCAGGTGAGGAAAAAGTGGAGCACCTCCGAGGGCCCTGGGAGAGAGAACAGGCAGTGAGAAAGGGAGGAATGTGGGGGAGACATTCCGAGAGGGTCCAGGAAGAAAAGCTCAAAACCGTCCGGTCAGCATAAACTTTTCCAACCATCCTGCGGCCCAGCCTGAGCCAGAATCCACATGAACCAGGCCTGGATGGAGGCCAGCCTCTTCAGCATCCCCTGCCCACAGCAGGGCCTTTGCTGCCTCTTGCTTCTGCTCTGCCCTACCTCAGATGCCCTCTCTCCTCCTCTTCAAAGCCTGGCTCCTGAATCCTTCCCCTCCAGGAAGCCTTTTCCAACTGCCCCAGACTCAGCAATCTTGCTGTGCACCCCTTCCCCTGTCTAGGCTTTAGTTTCTCCAGCTATATAATAAGGGGTTCAAAAATGGAAGGTGTTAGAGCTGCAAGGTACCTTAAAGATCATTTCTAAGCCCCCTCCTTATAGATGAGGAAACTAAAGTCCAGAAAGAATAAGTGACTTACCCAAGGACACACAGAAATAATGAACAGGTCTCATTACTCCAGGTCCCTTGTGTTCTCTAGAGACAGTGTCTAGGGGCTCTTCTGGCTTTGCTACTTTCTTTTCTAAGGCTGGTGTGGCAGGAGAAGGGGAAATAGAATGACGAACCACATGGGCTCCGTCCTTCCTCTGATCCTTACTAGCCCTGTAACCACTGGGAAGTCACAACCTTGGTGAGCCTCAGTTTCCTCATCTATAAAATGGAGACAAAAATGCCCATGCTTACTTATAATATGTGTCAGGGTGATATATCTAATGCATGTAACATAAAGGTAATATAGTATGTTAAAATGTCATTGTAAACCTTCAAAGCTGCATAAATATCTTCCATTATTATGAAGGCTCCTTCTAGCTCTGACTGTCTGTGGTTCTCAGATTTTTCCCAAAGACAGGACCTCTTTTCTTTTTTTTTTTTTACCTTATCCACGATGTCTAGCAAAGAGAGGAGCACACCATAGGAATTAAGGAAAGGATGCCTGGTTTGAAATTGGTGGAATGAGATGGAAGATCCTGGTCTGTTCTGCATCCTGGCTACCAGAACAAAGGGATAAAGGGTTAAAATAAACCTTCCCAGAACAACTGGCCTCCAACAGGATGAAATATTCAGTGCTGCCTTGCTCTCGGACACCATATATCTGACCACAAATTTCACGCCTCATGTGACCCAACAGTTATGATTCCAGTCAATACTTGGAGTCCGGGTCCTTGTCCTTCCCTTGGGTGGCAGAGGTGGGCAGAGAGGGGGTGGGGTGGGTGGTCAAGAGCAGCAAAATTCTCCAGTTTCTCTCTTGAATCAATAAACTATGCCTGACAAACTCCAAGGAAGCCGTTTTCATTACAGTTATTTATCTAGGGCCCAGGGTCAGCTCCAGGCTCACGGGATGGAAACAGAGCAGGTAGATGACTTCTCGTTATATATGTGAAGAGGAAAGGAAGTGGTCTTATCCGCCACAAAACAGAGTCTGGGCTGACACACATTAGTATTCATGCACTATTCACACAGGCCTTGAACCCATGGCTTACAACCCTGGGTAGGGGGATCACAAAAGGACTCAGCCCTGCCCTTGGGAAGCACTTTCTAGATAGGGAGACAAAACTCCTTCTTAAGATAAAAATACAATATGGAATTGTCATAACATCTGACACCTTTATAGAAGTATCAACAAGCATTTATTGTGTGTCTACTATATACAAAGCACTGGGATACAAAAACAGAATTAAAAAAAATGCCCTGTCTTTAAGGGGCTTGCAGTCTACTGGGGAATACAACATGTCCCTTCATGAGTAAAGGCAAGATAAGTGGGGGGACAGGAGGGGAGAAAGTGGAGGGGAGACAGAGAGGAAGAAGGAGAGGGAGAGGGAAGGAAGAGGAGAGGGAAAGGGGAGGGAGACAGAGAGAGAGAGAGAGAGAGAGAGAGAGAGGAACTGATATGTGAAGGGGGATCTGAGCTTTGGAAGGAGTTAAGGATTTGAAGAAGTAAAAGTGGGGCAAGAGTCTATGAAGGTAAAAGGAGATAGAATGCTAAGCTCAGGGAACATTGAGGAGGGTAAATCATGTAACACCTTAGAATTTCCAAAGCATTTGCACAGTTTTCTCATATGATGCACTAAACAAGCCTCTGAAGTAACAACACCAACAGTAATACCTCCCCTTTCTATACAGCTTTAAGGTAGCAAAGTTTCCTTATATTAATCTTGTGAGGTCAGGAATATAAATGTTATTCCTATTTACAGATGAGGAAACTGAGCCTTGGATGGGCAAAATGACTTGTGTGTGGTCACATAATGGCTAGTAAGAATAGCAGAGCAGAGACTCTGACCCAAGCTTCCTGTTAGGCCATCATCCTTTCCACTCTCCCCCACTGCTCTGGGCAGTCAAGCTGGTCAGTCAACAATCCTTTATTAAACGATTCCCTTGACAGTAATAGGGGAGTTCAGAAGGTGTTATTATATACTCGTTTTGCAGAGGAGGAATTGAAGGTCTAGATCAAAGAAATTATTTGCCCAGGGTCAGACAGAAGCAGAGCTCAAAATCCTGGTCTTCTGGCCTAATGAGTGTTCTTTCCCTGTGGCAGGCTGTCTCTCACAAAAAGAGGGTCCATAGCTCCTCTGCGCCCATATTCTGCCAATGATGGCTATGAATCATGGAACACCCAGATCTAAGAATTAACATTACAAATAACCCTGAGGGCATTGGAAAGATACATAGTGAGCAAAAGGAGGTTCAATCCTGGTGCCATTATTAGCTTGCTGCAAGAAAAATATTCAGGAGGAGTCTTATATTTTGGGGGAGTTCCCTCCCCCATCAAAGGTGGCATGGGCTGGTAGATAGAGCTAAGAGGTATGGAGTCAAGAAGACAGCAGTTCAAATCTCACCTTAGATGCTTATTAGTTGAGTGACCTTCTGACCTTGGGCAAGTCCTAAAGCAACTTCCTAAGGCTTTTCTCTAAGTCCCAGGAAGGGTCAAAGCCTTCCTTCACTTGCCATGACTTCTCTTCCCTCCCCAGTGACAATGATCTTTCCATGTATCTCTGAGCCCTTTCCTTCACCCTCTTTCTTGGAATATATTATTTCTGTACAGCTCTCACACTCTCTCTCTCTCTTCCCCCCCAAACCCCATTAGATTGTAAACTTCTTGCGAGTAGGACTCTTACTCTATCTACCTTTCTATTGTTGGTGGTTAAGCATACTGTCTTGCACATATCTAGGTGTTAAATAAATGTCAATTGAAGGACATTGGAGGATGGTATAAAATACACCAGGCAAGGACACATCTGACCAAAAAAGGAGGTGCCATCCTGACTCATCAAACCATCAGAAGACTACCTTCGGTCCCTTGAGTAGATCCTCTGTAAAAGTGTTATGGAAAACTCAGCTGCTAATTGTTTGTCAATGCGGAAAGGTTCCATTCTACATCTGTGGAGGGAGTACCCATACCTAACATTGTAAGGGATCAAAGTAAAGGAAGGAAATATGTAGTAATATGTAATGGAAAGAGTGCTGGATTTAAATCAGGGCACAACTCTCCCACCGACTTGCTATGTGGCCTTGGGTAAGTAATTGCACCTCTTGGGAACACAGGTTCTTCATCTGTAAATGACAGGGGTTAGATGAGATGATCCTTAAGGTCACTCTAAATTCTAACACTGCAACTTTTTTTTTGTTTTTTGGAGGGCAATTGGGGTTAAGTGATTTGTACAAGGTCACACAGCTGGTACATATTACGTGTCTGAGGCCAGGTTTAAACTCAGGTCCTCCTGACTCCAGGGCTGGTGCTCTATTCACTGTGGCCACCTAGCCGCCCCACACTGCAACTTTTTGAATTCCTAAAATATCTTTAGGCCAGGGTTCATTTGGCTATTTCAGCTCTTAATTCAGGGCAGACAAGTCCAGAAAGGGTCTAAAGGGATGGTGGGTCTGAAGATGCTGTTCTCTAAAGGAAAGAGGGATGGTTCAGCCTGATGAGGGGAAAGGCATAGGGGAGGTGTGTTTGCTCTCTTCAAGCATTTGAAGGCCTGTTTCTTTGGATGAATGAGCAAACTTGTTCTGTGCCTTTCTGGAGGGCAGAACTAGGGGCAATGAACCAACAGGTGGTACTAGGAAGATATTAACTCAATAGAAGAAAGAATTCACTAACTGAGAGGTGTCCAACAAAGGAATAAAGTGCTTCCAGGCCCTGCAAGAGTTTGACCAGATAGTCACCAGTTGGGGACATTTGTACTAGAGAGGTTGATTTAGAAGACCTAAGGGCCCTTTTAAGAACAACAAGACTTCAAAGAAGAAGGAAATCAATGAGAGCTCCCACAGTCAGGAAGGCTCCCTCAGGAGGAGGGCTTGCTCTGAGTTCCAGAGGACAGCTAGGGTTTGGAAGGGCATGAAGAGGAGTGGTCGTTCCAGGCTGAGGGCATAAAATAGATTATGGCACAGAGATTCTGGCATGCTGTGGATGAAGAAGAGTGGGAAACATGAGGAGACTGACCTTCTTGGAATCAGCTGTGTATCATGGAGAGAAAAGGAAGAGGGAGATGAGGTTTAGGGAATTGGTAGAACCAGCTCAAAATGGAGAATATTATGAAAGGGAGGGAGAAAGGCAGGGGGAGAGAGAGGCGGGGGAGATCTTATCTCAGTTCTTTGTGTCTCTCAGCACCTCGCCCAGGATTCTGCATAGGGTGAGTACTTTAATAAAGACCTGTTGAATGAACGAATTATGGAGCTGGAAGGACCATAGAGACCATCTAGTTCAACTTTCTCATTTTACAAATAAGCAAAGTGAGGCTTAGAGATGGGAAGCATCACACCACGGCAGAGCTGGGATTTGAGGGGCAATCTCCTGGTTTTCAGCCCGTACTCCATTAGTCATTTCCCCTAGGGTCTTACATACCCATAAACCACACACTGTCCAGAAGTATTCTGGGCACCCTCCTTCTGAAATGTCTCTCTATAAGAGGAGGTTCCCTGAGTCTAAATTCAAAATTACAGTTTTATGGCTAAATTATGACCTTATTTTTGTTGTTCAGTTGTTTTCTGTCATGTCTGACTCTTAGTGACCCTATTTGGAGTTTTCTTGGCAAAGACATTAGAGTGGTTTACCATTTCCTTCTCTTTACAGATGAGGAAACAGGCAAACAGGATTAAGTGACTTGCCCAGGGTCACACAGCTAGTAAGTGTCTGAGGCCAGATTTGAACCCAGGAAGAGGAATCTTCTTGATTCCAGACCTAGTGCTTTATCCATTGTACCTCTTAGTTGCCCAAATGGAGCCTTAGACACTTATAATTCAATCCTCTCATTTTAAAGCTGGGAAAACTGAAGTTAACAAAGGAGAATGACCTGCCCAAGATCACATAGCTTGTCAGTGTCAGTGCCAAGACCAGAACCCAGAATCACAGAACATTAGAGCTGAAAGGAATTTTAAAAGACATCTATCCAGGCCTAATTTCTCATTTCCCAGATTAGGAAACTAAGGCCCAGCTCAATGTTTCTAATTAATTCACATCTATAAACATCCACTGTGTTTCAGTTAGTTAACACCATTCTGGGGAACTGGAATTTCTCCAGTAGATGATGGGTCAGGCCAACGACGGTGACTATGTGGCATCAAAGGAAATGGAGAACATCTCGGTGAAGACACTGCCACAAGTCTCAGTGATGTGGGGAAAGAGGACCTTGTGGTCAAACCCTCTCTGTTTTCAGGAGAGAGAGTGCATTGCTCAGCTCCACAGATTCAAAACCTTTTTGGTTCTAAGTGGATCCTGGATGGGCTGGGAGATCTCCAGACCCCAGAGCCTCAGTTTCAGGGACCTTAGAAGCTATCAGAGCCCAATCTCTCATCTCACAGATTCAGTGTAACAAGTTAAAGATCTAGCAAACACTCACTGTGCAAGGCACTGTCCAAGGTTCTGAGGAAAGATGAAAATGAAATAGTCTTTGTCCTCAAAGAGTTTCTATTCACGTGGGTGGGGAGGGGTGGGCAAGAATTACAGCAAATATACATAAATAAATGCAAAATGTGAACAAAATCATACAATGAAACCTCAGGGTGGGAGTGCTCAGGAAAGGCTTTGTGTATGTAGGGGGTGGCACCTGGACTGAACTTTGAAGGAAGCTAGGAATTCTAAGAGGATATGTGAACAAGGGAATGAAATTGTTGATTGGCCAGCTGTCCAGAGGATGGATTGGAGAGAGGAAGAGACTGCAAGCATGGAGACCAATTAAGAGGCTGTGGCAGTAGTCCAGGGAAGAAATTATGATTGGAGAAACACACACACACATATATATATATATACACACACACACACACACACACAGAAATATATATATATATATATAAACACATATGCATATATATGGAGATATGTGGTCAGATGTGAGAGATGCTACAGAGATACAATTGAGATGACAGCTGATTAAATATGGGAATAAGTGAGAGTGAATAGTTAGAGAGGACTCAAAGGTTGCAAACCAAGGTAACTGTTAGGGTAGTGGTGACCTCAACAGAAAGAGAAACTTTCAGTTCCACTTTCAATAGATTAAAAACATTAGCCAAACATCAATGAAAGAAAACAAACTTCTCACCAGAAACTGACCATCTACAGCCTTAGGTTGATGACATGCTGGACTGTATCTCTGATCAAGACAGTAAGAGCCCCTTGCCCTCAACTGGGATGGAGGTTGAGGACCGCGAGGGTCACTAAGTGAGGCTCTAAAACAATCTGGACATACTTGGATATGTGATTAGGAGCCCTGCACAATCTATTCCTTGGCAAATCTTCAGGATTCCATTTGATCTTCAGTCCAAAGTCGGTAATTTCCAGAGCCAAAGAGGGTCCAGTAAATTGCAGCTTCGTTCAGACAGTAAATAAGTCCTGAGGACATTTTATATAATTCTGTGAACCCTCATTTGGTGATGGGCCCACTTCATGCCCTTGGGAAGTGCATTTTTTCCATCTACCCATTTCATTTCACTCACAGATCATGGAATTTAGAGCCAGAAGGGTCCTTGGATATCATATTATCCAACTCCTTATTTTACAGATTGGAAAACTGAGGCTCAGAGAACTTTCCTTGCCCAATATCGTATAGCTAGTAAATAGCAACACTGAGATTTAGCTCCCAGTCCTGTAACTCTGAATCCAATAATAATACACCAACATCCATTTAGGTATTATTATTCTTGAAAGTAATAAAACCACATTCCTTTAAAATGTTTCCTGTCTGAGACTGCTGACAAAGTCAGTTTGACCTGGTCATCCATTATTCTGAGTTAGGAAGTATTTCATGGGAGAGACAGTGATGAAGCCTCTCAAAGTTCAATAGTTGAGGTTAAGGGTAAAAAAATCTTCCTTGATATTTAACGTTTCCAGAGAGGCACAGTGTTGGCCATCTGGACTGTGCTCAAAAGTGAAGTACAGTGTCTAGAACACAGGAAGTAATAATTCTGCTGTCTTCTGCCTTTGTCTGGTCAGGTCCCTGTGGTGGGCAGCACATACAAAGGACATTGATAGGATAGAACCATCCAGAAGGGGTTGACCAGAACGTATAAGGACCATTTGTTGAGAATGTCATGGGGAGGGGGACAAAACATCAGCTAGAGGGACCTTAAGGGACGTTTTGTCCAGCTCCTTTATATCAACAATGAGAAAACTAAGGCCCAGAGAAGTTAAGTGATTTCCTCAAGGTCACAAGTAAGAGGAACAGATGGGACTTAGAGATGGGTCCTCTCACTACCCATCTAGGCAGCTTCTTCACTGCACCAGGCTTCAGGGACAGGTCATATATAGGATGACCAATGAGGTTCCTTATAGGTTGGCGATTCTGTGTTTCCCACAGGAGGAAATTCATCCCCAGTGGCACAGGGAGAGACAGAAAGGGAATGGCTGAAACAAGTTAAATCCTTTAAGAAGCCTTTCTTGCCCTCAGGCGTTCACACAGCATGGTCCACATGCCTGGAACACACTCTTTTCCTCATTTCCACTTATTAAAATCCTTGTCTCTCTTCAAGGCTCAGTTCAGCTTCCACTTCTTTCTTGGAGCCTTCCCTTATTCATCTCCAGAGCTGAAAAGAATCTTGGACTCCTCCAGTCTTTCCAGAACCCCGTATGTGGACCTTTCTTTGTCCTTGAGATACTCTCCCTTGTCTTATCATTATCTCTATAGAGGTCACACTTCAATATATGGAGGATCTGTAATTCTGTCTGTGTGTGAAGTCCTTCCACCAATGCACATTCTAGCTCCTTTATAATTCAATTAAAGGCCTTTGATGTCATTGTGTGGAAAGCACACTGATGAGCCTTTCTTAACTTCCTTAGACTTGTCCCTGCACATCAAGTATAATCCTCATCAGGAGGAGTGCATCTGTAGCCTTTCCAGCTTGGCAGGACCTCCCCAACCCCATCCTCCCCTGGCACAAGAGAGACCAGGTTCACCTCCATGCCATGATTAAGCATTGGGGCAAACTATTACATGTCATGGCCTCCTGTCAGATATTAAGAAACTCTTTCAAAGGCAGGGCCTGTGTTGTAGCTGTCCATGTATCCCCAGAGTCTTAGAACACTCTGCCTTGGACATCACAGGTGCAAAAGTAACATTTGTTTCCTTGCATTGAACTGAATTAAGTTAAATTGCATATGTCACAGTGAAAACTCCGAATCCCCAGAGGACAATAACACATCTCCAGGGAAGAAACATCAAGCCTTGCCTAGGAATCACAAACTTCCTGGCTCTGCTGTACTTCCTCCCCCCATTAGTTCACACTCACCCCCACCCACCCATGGTGGTGGCCAAAGTAGCCAGACATAGCCCTGGTAAAGCCCTGCTAGTCCATGGACTGATGTGACCTGTGGTCACTCTGCCAACACGTGGGTGCTAGAATCAATGAGCCTGCATGAGATTACAGCCCCCAACTAGATGATCTAAAATGTTGCCCAAGGACGAAAACGACTTGTACTTCAACAGACAAACTCACGGACTACTGCCTGTTAGGAGAGGGGAAGGAGCATAAAACATTCTATACTGATAAGATATAAGCATCTGTGGCTTGCTCTAGAGAAGTGAGAGTATATGCCAGTGGTGGCAAACTCAAATAGAAATGAATCCCTGTGGGCTCTGAAGTTACTTAGAAAACCACAAATTAACATTATCTATGCTGCATTGCATTTTTATTTATTTTGTTAAACATTTCCAAATTTCATTTTAATTTGGTTCAGGTCGCACTTGGGGGTGTTGGGAATCATCAGGTTGATACCTCTAGTGTATACTATACATATACACACATATGCACATGTGTGTATATGTGTATTTAAAAGCATTAAAAACAAAATCCAGAGAAACAAAACGTAGAAAAATCAGCTAAGTGGTACAGTGGATATAGTCCTGGGCCTAGAGTCAGGAAAATCTGTGTTCAAATCCATCCTCAGACACTTAGTATGATCCCAGGCAAACCACTTAACCTCTGTTTGCCTCAATTTCCTCAACTGTAACATGGGGATGATAATAGCACCTACCTTCCAGGGTTATTGTGGGAATGACATGAGATAATATTTGTAAAGCATTTTACAAACCTTAAAACACTGTGTAAATGATGGTTATCTAATCCTTATGATGAACCACAGTTTAGGTACTAAGACAGAATAATTGGTAAAACATGAACTATATGCCTGTCCATTTTCCCTTTCCTAAGTATTTCTTCAATGTAACTTGGCACTTTATGTCCACCCTGGGCTGCTTCTCCAGACACAAGCTTCCCTCTTTTCCAACGAATAGGGTAGTGTTGTAAGAAGGCTAATTTCCAATAGGCATAGTCATTAGCCTCCCACATGGAGAGAAAGTCCCAGTGAAGGGGCCCATCCCTTCATGCCCCTAAACTACCACATTTCCATTTATACAATGATTGGTTATAAGCAGTTTAACATGACATTAAGACATGTTTCATAGTGTTCTAATGTGATGATTGATTATTCTTCTCATCACATCACTATCTCTAAACATTAACATAATCTTCCAAAGACTTAATACAGCATATCTCAGCTAATGAATCACCCTTTACTCCAGACCCTTAATTCTTCATTTTTGCAAAGCACACATTTCTGTACTTGCCTCCTGGTTCTATTCACAAGCTAGTTTTCCCTTCTATCTGGGTCAGCTTGCCCTGGACTTTTCTGAGTGAGGTCTCTATACTCTGTCTAATATAATCCCATTTTCATGTTTGGCCTAATACCAAAAGGTCCTACTTAGCAGTATGATCACTTTGCTGAGCCCTCTTTTCACACAGACCCTTTTCTTAACCAACATTTAACTAAGTGCTTCTGACTGGATCAGTCCTGTTTGTGCCCTGAAAGCAGATTTGCTGAGCCCAATTTTGCCATGTGAAAAATTTGTTAAATTCAAATTCGCTTGTGGAAATTCAAATAATTTCCATGATAAAAAGCTATAATCACTGTAGAAGCCATAGGTTAGTCTACTAGCCTTGGGAAGAAAAGACAAAACATATAAAAGCATATATGTATATTTTGTTCATTTGTAATTGCAAAAAATGTGGCAAGAATTAAATGGGTTTCCCCACAATGTTCAGCATCCTGTTGACACAGAAAGGGTCTGCCTGAGGCACAAAAAAGGACTGTAAGAGAAAGCCAAAGGAACTTACCTCTCTGAGCTGCTTGACCCCACCAAAGATCCTCATCACTCCATCAATCTCTTGTTCCAACCTTCGAGACCAGTACTGCATCCTGTAAGAAAGGCAGGAGCACACAAACTCAGAGAGAGCTACTAGCAGAACCCTGCACCTGGTTCTAAGGAAGACACTGGGGGATAAAGGAAACACTTTTTATTTCCATGTCACCAGGAATAGGCCCAAAACCAAAGACTGACAGAACCTTACAGCTGAGATAGGTCATGAGCATCAGAATTCAATTTACACTTGGGGGAAAGCAGAGGCAGAGAAATGAAAAAAAAAGAACACATTTTGCAATTCTCCCTTCAATTGAAGGAGATGTAAAGGGAGGAAAAAAACATGTGATAGGCCAAATCACCCCAAATTAGAACAAATTTACTTTTAAAAGGACCAATGAAACTCATTAAGTAAGGGGACAACACCCCTCCCACCCCCCCAGATGACTTCTGTTGTAATGTGAATTATAACTCTTTGATATATTTTTTCTAAAAATATGGATGCTCATATGTTTTTTTTTTCATGAGGCACACCTGTATGACTAAACCTTTCAAAAGTCCATTGGATCATAGAATTTAGAAATGAAAGAATTTCAGAGATCATCTACACTAGTAGTGTCAAATTCAAATAGAAATGAGTGCCACTAAACCAAACACAAGGATACCTAGGGCTCCAAAATTGACTTAGAAAACCACATATTAGTCTTATTTATGTTCTATTCTATTATTTATTTGGTTAAACATTTCCCAATTTTATATTTCTAGCAGCTCTTTTTGTAGTGGCAAAAAAACTGGAAATCAAGGGGATGCCTATCAATTGGGGAATGGCTGAACAAAGTTGTAGTATATGAATGTAATGGAATACTGTTGTGCAATAAGAAATGATGGGCAGACAGATTTCAGAAAAACTGGAGAAGACTTACATGAACTAATGCTGAATGAAATGAGCAGAACCGAGAGAACATTGTACACAGTAACAGCAACACTGTATGATGATCAACTATGAATGACTTATCTCTTCTCAATAATAATGATCCAAGACAATTCCAAAGGACTCATGATGGAAAATGAGCTAAGGAGTCTGAATGCAGATTGAAAGAATAATATTTTCACTTTACTTTTTTTCATGTTTTTTCCCTTTTGGTCTGTTTTTTCTTTCTTAACTATGACTAATATGGAAATATGTTTTACATGATTGCATGTATACAACCCATATGAAGTTGCTTATTGTTTTAGGAAGAGAGGAGGGGAGGGAGAGAGAAAATTTTGGAACTCAAAATTTTGTAAAAATGAATGCTAAAAATTGTCTTTACATATAATTGGAAAAATAAAATACTATTAAAAACCATGCCTAATTTTATTTGAATGTGGTTTGGTCATGCTCAGGAACAGTATGGATGTCCTTTTTAACACCTCTGATCTAGACCAACCTCTTCATTTTACCAATTGTACAGATGAGCAAACGGAAGGCAGGAAGTGACTTCTTCAACTTCACAAATCCAGTGAGTGGCAGAGCCAAGACAAAAAGCTCAGGTCTGCCAGCTCCTGGTCTAGGGTTCTTCTGATCACACCAGGCTGCCTGACTCTGACAGGATGAGCTCAAATGGTTCTTTCAGCTCTGACAATACATGCTTCTCTTCTGTGTTGAGATTAGACTGCTTCTGCTTAGGTGATCTATCTCAAAGGATTCTTCCACAACTAACATTATAGACTTCTCTCCTCTACAGGGATGAGACAGTATGGTATAGTGCAAGAATAAGAGACCTGGAGTCAGATGACTTGTTCCTAATTCCACCTCTGGCACTAATTAGCTATGTGACCATGAGTAGACCATTTTTTTCTCCCTAAGATTTAGCTTTTTTCATCTGAAAAATGGGTATAATACTTGTGCCTACTTCGCAAAGTTATTATGAGAAAAGTTCTTTAAAATGGGAATTACTATTATCAACCTGGCCTTTAATCAGGGAAAGCATAATTTAATTACACAATTGTGTCTGCATGATCAGAACTAATGGATAAGGGGCCAATGATACGGATAATCAAGAATAGGAGATGATCCTCAAATCCTTTCTGTTTGGTTTTTTAACATATTTGGTGGGTTTTTGTTTTGTCTTTAGGGTTGTTATTGGTGTTTGTTTTAGTATAATAAGATTTTCAAAATTATGTGTTCCTTAAGCTATTATTCAAATGAGGTACTGGGTAAAGAGGGAGGACAGCTAAGGAGAATTCAAAACATTTCAAGAGGGCAGCCTGATACTAAACCATGGGATCACAAAGTAGACAGTGAAGAGTTGACTAGGTGGATATGCCCTGCACTGGCAGTAAGAAGACCCAAGGTTGATCACTGACTCTACCTACCTCTTATTAGATGAGTCACCTTAGAAATCCTTTCCCCTTTCTCAGTTTCCTCATCTATAAAATGGGGATAAATAATAAACACATCGCCTCTCTTCCAGGACTGTTCTGAGAACCAGATGAGATAATATATTTACGTAGCATGATAGAGAGGAAAGGACATTAGGTTCAGAGTTAAGAGAGACCTTGGTTCAAATCTCACATTTGGCTACTTCCTACCCTTGTGGTCTAAGCCAGGTCACTTCATGTAGCTGGATCCTAATTTCTCTTGCTGAAGAGAAGGGGGATTGGACTAAGATGGTCTCTGAGGTCCTGTCCAGCTCCGACTCCCATGATCCAGCATGACACAGTGAGGTCATATCTTAAGACCTGCAAGATTCTATCTCCATGTGGCATCATAGAACCTCCATTGCATTGGGAACCAGGACACCTGTTTTCTAGTCTTGGCTACGCCTCCAGTTGGGTATGCTATGCCCTTGACTATGCCCTTTTCCCCTCTGAGCTTTATGGGCAAAATGAGGAGGTTGAACTAGTAGGTCTCTCTAAGGGCCTTTGCAGCTGTGATGTTCTGATTGTAAGGGACCAGTTCTCTACAAGAAAAATATTGCAGAGCCAAGCTGAGCTGATTCTATGAAGCTCTAAGGAGAGGGAGGAAGGGGGGGGGAAAAGGAAGAAAAATGCAGAGGCTGAGAATCTCCCCCACAGACTCAGTCTTGGAAAGGCCCTTTGCCACAAACACCCTCAGAGAGAAATTGGTTCCACTAACCCCTCACCACAAAGGCACTAAATTGTAGCTCATCCTCCTTCCCCAGGAGCCCCTCAGTTGCTTGTCTGCTGCCCCATCATTTTCATATTTTTCATGCTCTTTATTGATATGACATTGCTTATCTCTAAGTGCCTTTAAGTGCTAAATTAGCCAAGGGGAGGAGGTGTGAGGAGGACATTGTCCAGGAGCAGAGAGCAGGCAGGCAGCTGCTGGGGAGGAGGGTGTTTATGGGAAAGCAGCAGGACGGTGTAGGGGGTAGGGAAAGAAGGAATCAGAGCCTTGGGGATATGCAGAATCCTTCTTCGTCCGCTTGACAAGAACATAGTATTTTGTGTGATAGCAAAGAAGTAGAAATAAAGTGGATGCCCAGAGAATGGAGAACGGCAAAACAAATTGTAGTATATGAATGCAAAGGAACATTAAATGCTATAAGAAACAACAAATATGAGGAATACAGAAAAAAAATTTAAAAAAACAATGAAAAACCTCACCCAACCCTATATGTAACTACAATATTAAAGCAAAGAATGATCACAAAATTTTCAAAAATGTTGCAAAATTACAAAGAACCAGCATGGTTCCAAAGGAAAAGAATGAGAGCACACTTCTGTCCTGCTCCTTTGCAAGGTGGGGGTGGGAAGGCAACCTATAGATGTGATTCAGGTACATGTTTTCAGACTTTTTCAATATATCCATCAGTTTTGCTGATTTTGCCCCCTCTCTTTTCTTTAAAAATTCTTCATTATATGAGCTGGCTTTCTGGGAGGGATAGAGGAAGGGATGCTGGGAGAAATTTTGGTAATGTTAAAGACAGCTATCCTTTAAAAAAAAAACAACTAACGAAGAGAAACAAAAGGTACAGAACAAATTCTGAACTTAGGGTTCAAAAGTCTGGGTTTGAGCTTTAGTTCTGATGCTTCCTAGCTGGGTAACCTTGGATAAGTCAATTAACCTCTCTGATTTTCATTTATCTGTTAAAAAGAGTTAATACTTGAGCTACTTGTCCAAAGAATTCTTGTGAGAAAAACTCCTTGTACACCTTAAATCATACAAGAAAGGGAAGCTACTGCTACTATTACATAACACCAACTCCAATAGCCTCTTCTGCAGAGATTACAGATGCTGTTACTGTATATTTAAGAGGCAAAAGAATTGTGAGACACTGTCAGTTTCACTGTCATTCAAATAAGATTGCTTTCCTGTCCTGGTCAAGTGTGACTGAGAAAGTCACGGTAAAAAAGAGGACGAAGAGAACTTCTTTCCTGAGAGAACTGTTTTAAGCTTTTATCTTCTGAAGCAACATTATAAAGGAAATTCTTGAACAACTTTGGCTGCTGTGCTGAGACAGTTGAGCCGGGGCACTGTGTCTGCAAAGCTGAGAAGTCAAGAGTGAGAATTAAGATCAGTGAGTTAGCAATGGGCATTGGAGATGACTGGCTATGATCATTCTTGGAGCTGAAAATTGTAAACAATTATTTATGTCTTCGGTCTACTATTTGTTACACTGTTGTTCAATTGTATCACCAGAGACTGATGCTTATTTAAACCTAGGAGATTAGGAGTTTATACATATACATACACACATACATATACACATATGCATACACATACATATATACATATACATACATACATATACACATACACACATGTATATATGAATAATGAGCAACTGCTATTAGGAAAAGTAATTTCTCTAGCTTATAAAGTAAATAATACTTTAATAAAACGGGATGAGAAGTCAGGGATGATTGATTATTAAGACATGTTGCAATTTTGCTGATTAATCTAACAAAACATCCAAAGACACAGCTGGATTGTGTTGGAATTTGGTATGACTAGAATGAATATAATAACAAGTCAAGTGAGGGCTAACTACCCCACATAGGCTACATGTGAATACTGGCTCACCCTAAAACCTTGTTGCAATCATCATCATCATCATCATCATCATCATCATCATTATCACCACCACCACCATCACCGTCATCGTCATCATCATTGTTGTTATCTGGATCTAGCCTATATTTCCAGTCTGATTACATATTACTCACTCTCATACACTTTTAGCTGAGCCAAAATGACTATCTTGCTGCTTGCAGTATACAACATTCCACTGGCGGGCTTTTGCACAGGCTATCTCCCGTGCCTAAAATGCTTTCCTTTCTTACATCCTGCAATCCCCAACTCCCTACCAGGCTCAGATCAAATGTCACCTTCTCAAGAGGCCTTTCCTGATTACTGCACTTGCTAGTATCCCAACCCAAGATTAAGCTGTAATTATTCTGTATGTTTCTTGTCCTGATCTTTGCATGTGTTGCATCTCCCCACATAAGCTCCTTAAGAACAGGGACTCTCCTGCTTGTCTTCCCTTTTGCCTTTGTAGCCCCAGCGTCCATCATAATACCAAGCACACAGCTTAATAAATACTTGTCAAATTGAATTTAATCACAGAGTTAGAATGAGATGGGTCCTGAGATGGGATTTTAGTCCAAACCCTTGGATTTACAAAGGAGGAAATTGAGCCCCACAGAGGGGAAAGGAAGCTGTTAAGTGGCAGAACCAGAATTGCAGCACAGATCTTCTGATTCTCAGTCCAATGCTGATGGTCCAAGCAAGGGAAAAAACATAGGATGGCAGGTGGGTCAGGAAAAGATAGACCAAAGGAAACCTTACTTAACAGATATCAAACAAGAACAATATGTACACTGCATGCAGGCAAAAGGAATAAAGATGATGCCTGGTTTTTAAAAAAAAAGCCATGAAAAGCCATGCCTGTAAGTCAACAAGTATTTATTAAGTATGACTGGAGAGAATGCCGGCAATGAGTCAGGAAGACTCCTCTTCCTGAGTTCAAATCTGTTTTCAGACACTCACCCTGAGCAAATCACTTAACCTTGTTTGCCTCAGTTTCCTCATCTGTAAAAATAAGCTAGAGAAGAAATGTCAAATCACTCCAGTATCTTTGCCAAGAAAATCCCAAATTGGGTCAGGAAGAATCAGACACAATTGGAAAAATGACTGATTTATTAAGTGTTCACTATGTGCCAGGCACTGTGCTATATGTTTTTCTTTTTTCTTTTCAAATGCTTTATTAACTTCTTATTTACATCATTCATTTCCGCCAGATTTTGAGTTGCAGATTTTCTCCCCATTTTTCCCCTACCCACCGCCCCAAAATAGCAGTCCCACAGGATATCCCCTCCTCCAATTTGCTCTCTCCCATATTTTCTCCCATACCCCTTTTGACTTTTCCAGGGGATCTCTATGCCCCAGTGCCTGATATCTTATTTCTCAATTACATGTAAAATAGTATTAATAATAGTATATATATGTATACATACATATATTTAAACATTTGATTTTAAAACTTCGAATTCCAGATTCATTCCCTTCCTCCCTTGTCACCCACCCTTACTGGGAAGATAAGCAGTTCAGTATAGGTTGTACACATGTGGCTAATGCAAAACAATAACATAGTAGATATATTGTAAAACACTGACTATATGTCCCTCCCTCCTATCCCACCTCCCACTTGTTCTATTCTCTACTTTGATCCCATCCCTTTTCAAAAGTGGGTGCTTCCAACTTCCCTCCCCCGCTTGCCCTCCCTTCCATCATCCCCGCTCTGATCCCCTTCCCCCCTACTCTCCTGTAGGGTGAGATACCCTATTTAGTATGTATTTCATTCCCTCCTCACACCAAATTGAATGGGAATAAGGTTGATCCCATTCCCTTTTGCCTTCCTATTCTTCCCTTCCATTGTAACCATTTTCCCTTGCCTCTTCTATGAGATAGTTTACCCCATTTTGTCTCTCCCCATCTCCTCTCATTATATTCCTCTCTCACCTCTTAATTTTGCCTTTTAAGTATCATCCCTTCCTGTTAAATTGGTCCTGTACCCTCTATCTATGTATACATGTAAACATATATACACACATTCACATATGTATTCATATGCCCTTATACCCTCATATATATATATATATATATATATATTCCCTTCAACTACTGAGAAAGGTTTCATAAGTTACAATTATTGTTTTTCCATGTAGGAATGTTAATAGTTCAACTTTGATAAGTTCCTTATGATTTCTTTTCCTTGTTTACCTTCTCATGCTTCTCTTGCTTCTTGTATGTTAATGTCAAATTTTCTATTCAACTCTGGTTTTTTCAACAAGAATGCTTGAAAGTCCTCTATTCCACTGAATGACCATATTTTCCCCTGAAACATGATATTCAGTTTTGCTGGGTAGGTGACTCTTGGTTTTAATCCCAGCTCCTTTGATCTCCAGAATATCATATTCCAAGCCCTTCAATCCCTCAGCATAGAAGCTGCTAGATCCTGGGTTATCCTGATTGTGTTTCCACAATATTAAAATCGTTTCTTCCTGGCTGCTTGTAATATTCTCTCCTTAATCTGGGAATTCTGGAACCTGGCTATAATATTCCTAGGAGTTTTCTTTTTGGGATCTTTTTCAGGAGGCGATCAGTCGATTCTTTCAACCTCTATTTTGCCCTCTGGTTCTAAAACATCAGGGCAGTTTTCTTTGAGAACTTCCTGGAGGATGATTTCTAGGTTCTTACTTTGATCATGGCTTTCAGGTAGTCTAATAATTTTTTTTGCTTTTTACATAAAGTAAAAATTTATTTGACAGCAAATTAGAAATTCATGTTATGCTAGGTAACTACTTGGAGTTGAGTAAATCCTATTTTACACTAACCATTCTACAAATGTGATCTCTAGCTATCAGTAGCATTCATTTTTTTTTTACTTTCACATTATACATTAGTCAGGTTATAAGGATGGATTGTACCAGCTGGAATGAAAAATGGTAAAGAGGACATAAAACCAAATAAGAGAAGGAAAAAGATCAGGTATTTTGCTTCCACCTGGATATAAACTTAGTTCTTTCTAGTTCTTTCTCTGGATGCACATATTTCTCTCCATCATGAGTCTTTTGGGATTGACTTATATCACTGCATTGCTGAGAAGAGTCCAGTCTATCAAAGTTGGTCCTCACATATACGTTGTGTCTGTAATTGTGTACAAATTTCTCCTGGTTCTACTCTTCTCACTCAGCATCAGTTTGTATAAGCCTCTCCAGGTAAATATGAAGACCGTATGCTCCTTGTTTCTTATAGCACAATAGTATTCTATAACATGCATATACCACAACTTGTTCAGCCATTCCCCAATTGATGGGCACCCCCTTAATTTCCAGTTCTTTGCTACCATAAAAAGAGCTGCTATAAATATTTTTGTACATATGGGTCTTTCTCCCATTTCTATGATCTCTTTGGGATATAACCCTAGGAGTGGTATTGCTGGATCAAAGGGTATGAAAGTATTTATAGCCCTTTGGGCATAATTCCAGATTGCTCTCCAAAAAGGCTGGATCAGTTCACAACTCAACCAGCAATGAATTAGTGTTCCAATTTGCCCACATTCTCTCCAGCATTTGTCATTTTCCTGTTTTGTCATCTTAGCCAATCTGACTGGTGAGATGTAGTACCTCAGAGTTGTTTTGATTTGCATTTCTCTAATCAATAGTGATTTAGAGAATTTCTTCATGTGCTTATAGATATCTTTAATTTCTTTCTCTGAAAACTGCCTGTTCATATCCTTTGACCATTTATCAATTGGGGAATGACTTGTATTCTTATAAATTTGACTCAATTCTCTGTATATTTTAGAAATGAATCCTTTGTCAGAGACATAGGTTGTAAAGATTCTTTCCCAATTTCCCACCTTCCTCTTAATCTTGGTTACATTGGCTTTGTTTGTACAGAAGCTTTTCAATTTCATGTAGTCAAAATTATCCATTTTACATTTTATAATGTTCTCTAATTCTTGCTTAGTCATAAAGTCTTTCCCTCTCCACAAGTCTGATAGGTAAACTATTCCTTGTTTTAGGAGACTGCTTACAGTATCAACCTTTATACCTAGATCATGCACCGATTTAGACTTGATTTTGGTATATGGTGTTAGATAATGGTCTATGCCCAGTTTCTGCCATACTATATTCCAGTTTTCCCAGCAGTTTTTGTCAAATATTGAGTTCTTATCCCCTAAACCAGGGTAGTCCAATAATTTTTAAATCATCTCTCCTGGATCTATTTTCCAGGTCAGTGGTTTTTCCCATGAGATATTTCACATTGCCTTCCATTCTTTCATTTGTTTGGATCTGTTTAACAGCATCTTAATTTCTCATAAAGTCATTAGCTACCATTTGCTCCAATCTAATTCTGAAGCAATGATTCTCCTCATTGAGCTTTTGAGATTCTTTTTCCATCTGGCAAATTCAGCTTTTTAAGGCATTCTTCTTCTCATTGCCTTTTTGAGCCTCTTTTGCCATTTGAGTTAGTCTATTTTTAAAGGTGGTATTTTCCTCAGTCAGGCTGTTGACTCTCATTTCATAATTTTCTTGCATCATTTTCATTTCTCTTCCCAATTTTTCCTCCACCTCTCTTATCTGCTTCTTAAGGTCCTCTATGGCCTGTAACCAGCTTGTATTTTCCTTTGAAGCTTTTGGTGCAGGAGTTCTGACTTACTGTCTTCCTCCTGTTCCATGCTTTGCTCCTTTTGGTGCCCAAAATAGGAGTCTAATGTTGGAATCTTCTGTCTGCTTTGTTTCCTTTGCCTGGTCATGTCGCCCCTCATCACTTGACCCCTGGGCTTTTTGCCACAGTAGGACTCTGCCACCAGACAGGGGAGTTTTTGTCCCAAATTCTGGGGTTTTCTCAGCTGCTGGAGGTATTAGATGGGTGCCCTCTCTGAGGCCTCCACATGCTATGGCAAGCTGGACACATACCCCAGGATCTCCACCCTAGACTGCAATCCAGATCCAAGAAGGTTAAAGCAAGAGTGATTACCCCTCAGACTGGTCGCTTGGTCCCTCTACACTCTGCAGGCCAGGAGCTGAAGCTGCCACGTGGCGCTAGCTGGCTGTGCCGGAGTCTCAGCGGCTTCTGGCCCCAGGGGCAAAAGCTACACACTCCCACTTACTGGGTCCCAAAGTCCAGACTAAACTGACTTCTCACTTTGTCTTTAGCATCTTTGTGTTGATAAATCTGGAAATAGCCACAGCTGCTGCTGTTCTGGAGTCCCTCCGGCTGGTGGCTGGTCAAGCCTATCCTGGGGCTAAAACCTCTGCCCCATGCAGGCCTGGGCTAGGCTCCCAGAGCACTGTGCTGGCTGATTCCTGCCAGCCTACCAGGCTGTCCTCAGCAGGAGGTTAGCTTCTCTGTGTCATTTTGTGGGTTCTGCAGCTCCAAAGTTTGTTTAGAGTCCCCTTTTTCCATGGATTGGGGAAGGTGGAAGCCGGAGCAGTGGGGAGGTCCTGTTTCTACTCCGCCATCTTGACTCCACCTCTGCTATACATTTTTCTAGGGCTGGAGCTATATTTTATATAGCTCTGTTTTCTACTTTGTGCCACCTAACCTCTGCCCACCCCTCCCAAGCACCTGACCCTGAGCTGGGGCAATAGGAAAAGGGGCTAAATAACTGCTGAATAAGAAGGAAAATGAGTTGCCCAAGGTCACCTTTAGCTACTTCTAGTCCCAAAGCTGACTATGGGAGGCTGGGTAACTTACTTCCCCTCTCTGGTTTTTACTTTCTTTACAGAATGAGGAATTTGTGCTAGGTGGTCTCTAAGATCAGTCATGGTCATAGGATTTACACCAAGTGAGACCTTAGAGATCATCTAATCTCATTCTCTTATTTTAACTTTGGTCTCTTTCAGCTCTAAATTCTACTTTATAGTGCTAGGGGATGATTGTTTGCATGAGAAAAAAGATTGAAGAACCTTTAAGTAATAAGCTTCCCGAGTCTTATTATTAATCACGCCTAGACAGAATAGTACAGTGGGTGGATGACTTCATTAGAGTAAAGAGAACTACATTCTAATCTCAATTTTACCTCTGGCTTATTTCACTTTATGAACCTCAGTTTCTCCATCTGTAGAATGAAGGTGGTAAACTTAGGTACTCTCTGAAGTCTTTTCCAGCTCTGTTTATCTCAGATTCTCAATGTAAAGTTCAAACCTTACCTACAGAGTAGTCAGGAATTAAGATAAAGCATTTCTGACATGATTTTGAAGTCAGTGGGAAAGCTTAATCAGTTTGTAGAAAACCTTTAGTGAAAACAACAATCATTTAAAGTGAGGTATACTTAGAAGCGTGATCTAGGGGGACAAGATTTAAGAGAGAAGGTCACAATTAAACAATATTCATGTTTAAGGGGAAGTCACTTGAAGGTGGAGCCAAGGAGAAAGAAATACCTTGAGGCTGTTTAGAACCTTCTGAAGTTAAGTGTTGTGGTAGGAAGATAGATCTTTTTCTTCAGCCTGAGTAACATTATGTCCCTTTTCACCTGTAGGGAAACTGAGACCCAAGTTGGTAGGATGAAATGGTCCATGTATCAAACAGCAGGGTAAATGAAAGAACAATTCAATTCAATTCAATGCTAAAAAAAATCACATTAATATAACGCTTAAAATACTTTACATATTTTCTCATATAACCATCCTATGAGGATTCATGTGCTATAATTAATCTCCATTTCACAGACAAGGAAACTATGATTCATACCGTGATATGCTCAAGGTCACACAGTCAGGTAGGATTCTGAACTCAGTTCTTTCTGACTCCAAGTCCATTTTTCTATTCAGGCACTAATTGGAATCCCAAACTCCCAGCTCCCACTTCAATGGGCAATGCTAATAATCAATATTGTATTTTCTGTCGAAAAGGAAGCTTAAGTATGATTATCCCCATTTTACAGATGAGGAAGGGAAGCTCAAAGGGAAAGGTTCAGAGTAATAGTTTGAGTCCCATTTCTACCATTTACCATTTGTGTGACACTGAACAAATCACTTAAGCTCTTTGGGTCTCAATTTCCTTACTTGTAAAACAAAGGAGTTGAAGTAGATGCCCTCTCTAAGGTTCTTTTGAGCTCTAAATTAATTGGCCCTTTCCTATGACATGCCTAAGGTGTAGAACCAGTAAGAACTAGGGCTAGAATTCAGATTTCCCAAGCTTATTCCCCTGCAAGCACAATGCTTCAAAAAGAAGTAGACAGCTATTCCTTTAAGTACTTAAAGCTTCATCATCATGGGTATTTCCTCCATCCATAAAAGTTCCCAAACTCCCAGTAATTGTGTTTGAGAATTGATATGACAAAAAATGTAATCACCCCCAAAGATGGCCAGATCATGGCCCTCCCTCCGTAACTGATGGGCTGGTCCTTGATTGACACACATAAGGTCCATCACTAGGCCCATACCCAAAGTCTTTCCAATTTGTTAAGACCTCCTCCTGTGTCTCACGCCCTTCTAGCATCAGCCTTCCAGAGCCCAGAGCGACGTCTGTCAAGATGACATGAAGGCTTCATGGAGACCATACTTTAAAGTTCAACTGGAATAATAACAGCTACCTGTTATCTGGCCACTTATTTTCAGTCTCCTTTGACAGATCCATACCCCAACCCTTACGTGTGGGTGTATCCCAAGTCTTTGTCCTGGGCCCTCTTCTTTTCTCCTTCTTATCAGTTCTCAGGGGTTCAACTATCATTTCCTTGTGGACAACTTCCAGATCTATATAAACCAGGTCCAATCTTGCCCACCATACAGTTCTGCATCACCATCTGTCTTTGGGATATCTCCAAATGGATGCCTTGTAGAAGTCTCAAATTCAACATATTCAAGACAGAATTTGTTATTTGACTCCCTCCTGCCCCACCAACTTCATTATTTCTATTGTCGGCACCATGATCCTTTTAGTCACCCAGGTTCCCAACTTGGAGTCATGTCATCTCTTTACTCTCCACTCCCTCATTCTAATCAGTTGTGAAGTCTTTACATCTACCTACAAAATATCTTTAGAATCCAGTACATCTTTTCCACTAACACAGCCACCAGCATGGCTTGTGTCCTCATCATGCTTTGCCTTGTGAGAATACCTTAATTTGTCTCCCTGCCTTCAGTCTCTCCACCTCTTCAGTCCATCCTTCATATGGCTGACAAATTGATATTCCTGAAATACAGTGGAGGAAGGCATTAAGGAACTCTAGAGTGAGGAAACTTCCTCCACTGATGCTGACCTTCAATTTATCTCTAATTTCGTCTTAGAGGGTTGCCTAGGTGTTGAGAGGGTAAATGAGTTATGCAGTAAGTATGTGTCTACTACTATTATTAAGCCCATATTGCATGTGAGGAAACTGAGGTTCAGAAATGGTAAGGACCTTGCTCATTGTCACAAGACTAGCAAGTGGGATTCGAACTCAGGCCTTCCTAATTCTAAGTCCAGCATGCTAGGCTTCTCCAGCATGCTGGGCAGTCTTTTCTGATAGTTTCTGTAACTAAGCCATTCCCTATTCTCATATAAGACCTCCTCACTTGGACCTCTGAGAGTACTTCTTTTTTTCTTTCTTTAATTTGTTTATAAAATAATACTGAGAATTATATTTACAATTGTATTTTATCCCCCCACTATACTGAGAGCTACACAAGGCCAGGGACTCGAGTCTTATCTAAACTCTGTATCTTCTCTGGCTCCAGGAACAAGGCTCTGGATACAGAATGTTTCACCAAAGTTGACTGAGTTTTAAAAATTGAATTAAGCTATACTGCTCTATCTGAAGCCTCAACTGGAAGAGAATTGCCTTTGTCCAGCTACACCCCCCCACCCCAGCACTGTAACTCCCTGAATGAAGGGGCAACATAAGACAAGGGAGACCAGGAGGAGGAAGAAAATCAGGCATCACAGACACATACAGTCCTTGCATAGATTAAACTGTTGCCAGTTGTTAATTTTATACATGAAGTTGTTGATCAGAATGTGATTTAATTGTACAGTATAATCCAGGCTTTCAGAATAAATTATGCCGAACACTCATCTATAATTAAACAAATCAAAAAAACTCAGAGACAGGTGATGGGGCAGGTTCACCCTAGAGAGGGCATGGGTGGATGAGAGGCTTGGGAGGAAGCAGAGAAAATCCAAAGCCCATCCAGTAGAGGGGGGAGCGGGAGATTTTATTCAGGAGGAGGGCAAAGAGAACACCCTACAAATGGCAAGCATGTGCACACATGTGCGGGGGTGGACATGAAAATTGGCCCGGCAGAGAAAGAGGGACAAGAGGGTTTGGGCTTTTGATACTATTGACAGAATCACTTCATTTATCTGGCCCCCTCTCTCTAAATCACTGGTTTATCAGGACCTTTTGATTGGGCTCAGGGCCAGTACTGGGCACCATTCTGACAGTTCTAGAAACTGCTTGTGTTTGGCAGAGCTCCCTTTCTCTTCCCAGTTTTACATACACACACATACATAAAAGAGAGAGAAAAGAGAGGGGGGGAGAGGGAGAGAGAAAGAGGAGAGGGGGGGGAGGAGAGAGAGAGAGAGAGAGAGAGAGAGAGAGAGAGAGAGAGAGAGAAACTTTTCCAATTCTCTCTGCCACCGAAAACTACTTTTCCCAGTCCCATCTGTCCAGGCCCCTGTAAGCCCCTAGAACTAACCTGAACATCCAATTCATATCTAAGCTAACCAAGCTATGTTCTACAAGTTTCAGAATGCCCTTTTTTTCTCCCATCCCCTTATAAGTCCAATGTTCCTTCAGAATACAGCTGAGATGCCTCCTCCTGCCCTAGGCTTTTCCTGATTATAACTACACCCCACCAAGGATTCATGTAATCTGTCTCTAGAAATTACTTGAATTATTTAGTATATACTTTGTGTTTATTCATCAGTTTACATGTGTATCCCTCATTAGAAGGGAAGTTCTTTGTGGTCAGGAACTCGTGTGTGTGTGTGTGTGTGTGTGTGTGTGCAGTCCCACATGGCAAAATAAATATTAATAAATTGAATTACATTAGACTGACTAGCCCATTTCTCCTGCCCCTTCTTTTAAGGAGCTCACAGTCTACCTAAGGATCCTTGGGTCATAGGCCTTAGAACTAGAGGGGGATCTAGGATATTATCTAGATCAACCCCCTTATTTTAAAGATGGGAGAACCAAGTCCAAGAGAGGGGGAAAGAATGTCCCAAGGTCACTCAGAGTAAGAAAAAAAGTTAGGATTTGAACCCAGGTCCTCTGACTTAAAATTCAGCCTACACAAGTGGAGATGAGACGTGCCCATAACAGACAAGGCAATATAGGCAGTGCTAACTCTAGGTTGCCAGCAGCTGGAGGGAACATTCAGGAGGAGAGAGGCCCTTTGTGGGTTGGCATGGGCAGGGAAAGCATGCTGGAAGAATCTGACCTTAAAGACAAGAGGAGAAAGAAGAAAGTCATTTATCAGGGCTGGTAAGGCGGGGGTGAGGGGTAGGGATTAGAGGACATACATATGGTGAGGAGGAGAGGAGGGTGAGGTAGGAAATCAAGGTTGAAAGCATCCCTAGCCTCTGCTAAGTGTGGGTACTGCTCTGGTCAATCTGATGCACCAGATTTCTCAGTCACCCAAGTACCTGCCTTGTGCAAAGCCTTGTGTTCACTAGAGCTAAAAAGATGAAAAGTGCTAATAGTCTTTGCCCTCAAGGAACTGAACATACACTAGGCTTAGTAGGGTAATAGTAGTTAGGCTATAGTAGGCAAAGGAGAGCTCCAAATAAATACTTTAGGAAAATTTGAAGAGGAAGAGACCCCTGACTTTCATTTGGGACGGAGGAGAATGAGGGATAGTTTAATGGAGAAGGTGGTACCTGAGCTGGACCTTGAAAGAAGGGAAGGATTTTACAAGGAGAGGTTTTGAGAGAAAAGATGCCGGGCACGGATGACAGCCTACATGATATGATGACAGCACAGAAAGAAATGAATAAAAAGCAAGGATTAAGAACTTACCATTTGCCAAGCACTGTGCTAAGTCCTAGAGGTACAAATACAGAAGGGAGGAAAGTCCCAGCCAGTAAGGAGCTTCTACTCTAATATGAGATGACAGCAGGTGTAGGAGTACAGTGGCCAAGGAAGGGGGAAGTTACGGGAATGTTAAATGGAGCCAAAGAGGACATGACTGGTGTGCTCTTTCCAGAAGTAACGGTACTATTGATTGGATTATTGTTTCCAGAGCAAGAGGTGGAAAGTAGGGAAGGCGAGGAGTGCCTTGGCAGCATGGCAGATAGCTGGATGGGAAGCTGATGGGAATGTCTGTGGCCAGCTAGACAGAGTGGGTTATGTGAGTACAATCACTTACTAATTAGGACAAATCCCAAGGAGGGAGAGAGGAGGTTGAGAACAGGGAACAGTAAGTAGTCCAGTTTGGCTGGAGAAGAACAAAGAAAGGGGAGTAGTGTGAAATGATACCACAGAGCTAGGTTCGAACTGTTCTATGGAGGCCCTTGTATGCCAGAGTAAGGAGCTGGTATTTCATTCTGTAGGCATCAGAAAGCCATTGAAAGTTAAGAGGTCCTAGATAGAGAGCTCAAAGGTACCTTTGACTTCATCTATTCTAATCCCCCCATTTTATAGATGAGAAAACTGAGGTCCATGGTGGTTAAGTGATTTGCTCAAGGTCACACTGATAATTAATAGTAATAATAGTTAGTATTCAATAACCCTTTTAGGTTTGCAAAATGCTTTACAATATGTTCTTATTTGGGGTGGCTAGCTGGTGCAGTAAATAGAACACCCACCCTGGAGTCAGGAGGACCTGAGTTCAAATCTAGCTTCAGACACTTAACACTTACTAGCCATGTGACTTTGGGCAAGTAACTTAACCATACTTGCCCTGCCTTCCCCCCTCCAAAAACAGCAAAAAAAATTATCTTATTTGATCTTCACAACACCTCTGGGAGGTAGGACATTTTAATTATCATCACCACCATCACCATTACTACCACCACCATCATCACTATCTTTTTATAGTTGAGGGATTTGAGCTACAAAGCAGTTAAGTCACTTGCCCAGGGTCACACATCTATAGTAAGTATGTGAAGAAGGATTTGAACTCAGGCCTTCTTGACTCCAAGTCTATTCACAGTGTCACCTAGCTGCCCTGAAAGATAATAAGTATCAGACAGAGTGTCATGGTCAGAAATGTACATGGGAAGGATTAATTGTACAGAGGAGAGAATCTGGGGGACCAATTAAGAGCCTATTGTAATAGTCCAGATGAGAAGCTATGAATTGGAGGCAAGAATAGGGGTGAGGTTGTACAAATGGAAAAGAAGAGAGATTCAAGAATCACTTAATCACAAATCTTGAACACTTTTTTCCTCCTCCAAAGAGCTCAGACTATGTCAGTTGGCAGCTTCACCTGAAGGTGGAAGTCTTAAGACATCCTCCCAGACTTGCGTATTTCCTGGCTAGGTTAAAAGAACTGCGTTGACAGTACATTCCTTGCACAGGCCATTCCCTGCCCCACCCTATCTCCTAGCCTCCATGAAAACTCTTCTCCCCTCCTTCACTGCTTTCCACCCAGAAAGTCCTCCTCCCTTTGATTCTGTGTTTACATCCCCTGTCTCCTGTCACTCAGTATTTCACTGGCCAGAGGAGGAACGGGAAGCTGAGGTTGAGCTAAAGAGCAGAATATGTGGGACAGAGATTGGACACAGGTGACATTCTCTTCCTCTTTTGCACTATGGGTTTCTTGAACTAAAATCTGGAGCCCCCAAATGATCATGGGGCCGAGGAACCTAAAAATCTGTGGGCCTCTCTTTTGGCCCACATGGCCTACATGCTGACTGATTCCCCAGCTGGCCCCAGGGGAAGCTGCCATTTTAGACAGAGTGCCATTTAATTATCATCATTTGATTTCATCCAAACTCTCCCACCCCCACTCCTCATTCTAACTCCTCACCAGCTGCCACAAGGGGGATGGAGAAGAGACAGAGAAAGGTTGGAGCTGGGACGAATGGGAGGATTAAAATAATAAACTGCTGATATGATGAACTTGCTGTAATGCCCATCTCGGGATGGGGACAGAGAGCAGTGAGCCTTGGTGGGCCCTGGGCCACTTCTGCCTATCTCAGGTGGGACAAGAGGGTGCTGGGAGCTGTTCTTCTGAGGTATGTGAAGCATAGTGTGTCCTGCTATTTCTTGTGAACTACATTCACAAATAAACATCCAAAACAAATGGGTAGCAGCCCCAACGTGACTGGCCGCTTGTGACAAGGATAGTGTTTCTTCTTGGTTGTCAGTCAAGCTTCTTGAGCAGGATGTAAGGCAGTAAGGCAGATGGCCTTCCCATGTGTCATTTATCCCCTCTTTTAGCCTCCATTTCCCTGGCTATAAAAGGAAGTAGTAAGATTAGATGGTCTCTCAGGCCCTTTCAGATTCATCAGTTGCCAATGGTATATTGTGCAGAGGGTGCTTCACTTGGAATCAGGAAGGTCTGACTTTGAATCCTGCCTCAGACCTACTAGCTGTGTGACTGAACAAGTCACCTAATTCCCTCAGGCTCAGTTTCCTCACCTCTACAATGATGATAAGATGAGCACCTCATTTTCAGCACTGTCCTGAGCATCAAATGAGATCGTAATGTAAAGGTGCTTTGCAAACCTTAAAACTCTATAAATGCTAGCTATAATAATCATCACCATTATCGCTATTATTTTCTTTAGGAGGGTGCCCTCCCAGAAGAGACATTTCCTCCAAATGTCAACATTCTCCTTTACTGCAACTGATTTCAAAATCTGGCTTCAAACCCATCCCTTCCAGGAAGACTCTCCTGATGATGCCTGCCCAGCTCAGATTACTCATTAATCTACATTTCTCAAGATTTCATATGCTATTTGTTTACATCAATTTCTGTCAAATATATGTGTGACCTGTATTGTAAGGCATGGTATCTCTTCCTGCTTTTCTCTCCCTTCCCCAATTCCTCAAACAGGGGACAGTCAGAGGGTTCTGGGCAATGTCTTTCTCCACTTGCCTCTGAATCGCTCCCCCCAACATCACTTAGAACAGGGGAAAGAGCTTGACACCAGACTCACTGGCACACTGAGCTGACAAGTGTTTATCAAACAGGGATATTTTCAGCAATGGAATGTCCTTTTAATTCCCAGACAACTTGGCTCATCATGGGACTTCCCATAGCTGAATCTCCAGAGACAGGAATCAGCTGGACTAGGTCACTGCCAGCCTTTTAGAAAAAAGTGTTTTATGCTAAAGGAAAAGTCTGGAAGCTGGTATAATGTAGTTGATGATCTTGCATGGGAATTCTGAAACAGAAGAAAGGTGGAATCGTAGCCCTTGCCCTTACCCTTGAGGAGGACCCCACTCTGGGGAGGGGGATATGACTCCTGCCCTCCAAGAGCTCCCAATCTGATGGGAAAAACCCCAAAGAACTCTAGGTTATGAGGAAGAAACAAACTAGCAACACAACCAAAGTTGTTTTTGTCACATGAAGAATCATTCTGCAAATTGAGCCCCTTCTGCCTGCTTTCTCTGTTCCATAGATTCAGATTCTTTGAAAAGCAAGCTTTCTGAGAGTGGAATGTTCTTGAATAACTGAAAGCTCTTCCTATCACCTTCTGTCCTTGGGAAATGAGGAAGTCAAGGCACAGAATGGCAGCAGGTTGGGGCGGGGAGAATCCTGACCCAGAAGATAAATGATGGGCTAGGTCTGAACCTTTTCCTTCCACTCACTAGCTAGGACATCTTATCCCGTCTTTTCACCTCCATTTCCCTGGCTATAAAATGAAACAGTGAGATAAGATGGTCTCTGAGGCCCTTTCACATTCAATCAGTTGCCAGGTCTTGTTGATTTCACCTTCACAATATCTTTCATCCACCACCTTTTCTCTATTTACACAGATACCACCCTGAGGCAGCCCCTCATCATCTAGCCTCTTAATTGTTCTCCCTGACACCAGTATCTAACCTGTTCAATCTGTCTTCCACACAATGGTCAAATTGATATTGCTAAAATACAGACCGGGCATGTCACTCAAACATCGTCAATAGCTCCCTATTGTCTCTAACGAAAACAGAAAATCCCCAGCCTTTAAAAGGCCCTCTGCGACCTACATGCCACTTACCTTTCCAGACTCATTTCATATGACTCCCCTTCACATCCTCTCCATTCCAGTCAAACTAGACTTGTTGTTCCCAATCCACAACATTCCACCTTCCTACTTTGTACAAAGAGTGCTCTATGCACTGGACCTTCTTCATTTCCAGCTCTCATTGTCTCTAACTTCCTTCAAGACCCAGCTCCGGTCCAACTCCTGCACAAGTCCTTTCCTGATCCCTCCTGGTTGTTAATCCTCTCTCCTTCTTGAAATTACTTTGAATTACATATTATATATATATATATACATATACATATATATATACATATACATATATATATACATATACATATATATATTTGGTGTTTTCTTCTGCCCACCTGTTGTTTCTCCCACCCCCTTGAGCGTAAGCTCCCTGAGGGCAAGAACTGTTTCTTTTCATTTATGTATATCTCCAGTACCTAGTACAATCCCTTGCACATAGTAAGAACTATATTTATTCAATTGAATTTCAACTCTAGTTTCTATAATTTTGTGAGTTTGATGGTTTGAACAGAGGCAGAACTTTCATCCAAAGACAAAGACTAGAAGAGGATCCATGGCATAGAAAATGAAACAGATCTGTCCAACAACATACACACACACACACACACACACACACACACACACACACACACACACA
>NW_027185896.1:8521511-8537987 GCF_028583685.1 Petaurus breviceps papuanus | reverse complement strand
CACACACACACACACACACACACACACACACACACACACACACACACCCTAGTCTTTGTCTCCTCTGTGGCTCCTCAACCCTATTTCCTGTCCCTATCCTCCAAGAGTATAGGATCATAGACCAAGAACTGGAAGGTCATTCAGAAGCCATCTAGTCTGGTCCACTCATTTTACAGGTGAAGAAACTGAGGCCCACAGAGCTTAAATGATTTGCCCAAGATCATACAGGTAGCAGTAAGCATCAGAGGTGGGATCTACACCTAGATCCTTTCACTCTAGAGCTAGCACTCTTTCCCTTGTGCCATGCTGCCCTCACGGGGACCCGGCCTCCAAGCACATTTCAGGACACATGTGCATGAGATCTGCCCATTTATTAAAGGAAATCCACCCTAGCAACTGGATCATGAAGAAAAGAATCTCTGCTTATGAGTTTATTTGTCCAATAACCTCTTCCTCTAATTCATGAATGTCAGGATACAGCCCAAAGAACACTCCTTAATGAGGTTATTAATTATTGTGCTGTCCCTCCTTTTTCTTCTTTTTTTTGCTGGTAGCAGAATTTTTTCTCCTAATTGGCTCACAAAGCAGAGCTGCTCTAGTGGTCTGACTCCAGTCACATACGGCCTGTGCACAGTCATCTCACCTTAATTAGGTCTCCTGGTTTCAGCCTAATATTTACTCACAAAAGGTTGACAGTAGGAGAGGAAGGGAGAGGCCAGAGAGGGAAAGAAAGAAAGAAAACCACAGGATGTTCAGGGCTAGAAAGGCCCTTCAATTCAACTCCACAGACATGTACTAAATACCTACTATGTGTGGGGCCCACTATGCTCCTATCACCACTGCTGGAGATTGAAATGATAAAGATGAAAAAATGCCTGCCTTCAAGGAACTTAATGGTTTTCAGAGGCAGGGGAAGGGACAGAACATGGAAATAAAGAAATAAGCTTCAAAGTAGAATGAAATGGGGCAAAGAGAGTTGGTGACAATGATCTGGGAAAACCTAAGAAAGAAGAGGGACACCTTAAGTTGGGGGGAGGGAGTCTGGGAAGGCTACATGGTGGAGGTGGCACTTGAGTTGTGTCTTGAAGAAAGAAGAGGCTTTTAATGGCACAGATGAGGAGAAAGGGTATTCCTGCCACAAGGAAGATCCTACTTAGAGGCAGAAGAAGGAAGGACCAGATTGGGAAACAGAAGTTCAGTTTGATAAGAATATAAATTATTCGTCTTACTGCATTGTTGGTGGAGCTATGAATTGGTATTACTATTCTAGAAAATAACTTGAAACCATACTAGGAAAGTCAATAAACTGTACTGGCCTCAATAAAATCACTACCAGAATCACTACCTCAAGATGATTCAAGGCAGAGAACAAAGAAAGTTTTACAGATACCAACATAATTATTGCAATACCTTGTGTGTGTGTATATGTGTGTACGTGCATGTGCATGTGTGTGTGTGTTAACCAAAGACTAGAAGCTGTGTCCATCAATTGCAGAGTGTCTGAATAAACTGTGTTATATGAATCTAACTGAAAAAATTATTGTGCTGTAAGAAACACCATCTATGAAGAATTCAGAAAAGCCCTGGAAGACATTTATGAACTGATACAGAGTTAAGTGAGTAGAACAGGAGAGCACTTTACACAATGACTACAATAATATAAAGGGGAATAACAGCAGCAGAAATAAGAACACTAATGTAAGCAGTGACCTTACATCATGACTTTGGAGGACTGACAATGGAATATGACTCCCAATACCTCAGAAGAAGAGTGTTGGACTCACAATAGGTGCAGAACTTCCAACAGGCGGTAACAATGTTTCTCTGTTTTGATTAACCATACTTCTCTGTTCCAATGGGGGGTTTTATATGGGTGGAAATGGCAGGTCACTGGAAAGGGACAGTGATATTTTTAAGATGCCAATAAAAAAAACAATAAATATGTAAAGTGTGTGAAGGCCACCTTTGGTAATGTCTGGTTCAACTTCTCTTTTTACAGAGGGGAAATCAGGCCCAGACAGAGGAAGAGACTATTCCAAAGAAAAAATGCTGTGGGATAAGGTACAGGATGGAAAAGGACCTCAGCAGCTCATAGAAGGAAGAGATGAATGTGGGCTGGGAGGATCACAGAAAGCTTTGTGGAGGAGCAGCTTGAAAGATGGAGAAGACTTGGACAAATGGAGAGGAAGGGAAAACATACTTCTAATACCTAGAGCTGATGGAGGAGAGAGAAAACACATGAAGACTAAGTATGATCCATCAGGAGGAGCCCTGAACTAAGGGGCGGCAACTTGGATTCTAATCCTGTCTCTGCTGCTATCCTACTTTCTGACTTTGGATACAACACATGCTTTTTGGAGGCCTCATGTTTTTTCTCCATAAAATGAGGAGTTTAAGCTCAACAATCTCCTAATCTCCTTCTAGTTCTGACATCTATCTAAGGCCTCTTCCTTTGAGTCCCTAATAGTGAAGAAGGTACACAGGTAAACTAGTATAAAAATCACAATATGGTCAGTACCTTAAAGGGATAATAAAGAAGTGCCATGAGATCAGCTCAAGGGAGAAATCATTTTCAGCTGGAAAGGAACAGGAACAGGTTTTTAGGAAGAGGCGGCATTTGATCTGGACCTTGAAGGATGGATTGGAAGTGATACAGAGAGCATTCTATGTAGAGAAGATGGCATGATTGAAATTAGGAGGATATGGATACTTTCATAGAAACAGCAAATACTTAGTTGTCCAGTTTGGCTGGAGCACAAATACATGAGGACAAGTAGTATAACAGAAAGCCACTAGGTGACTCAGAGTCAGGAGGACCTGAGTTCAAATCTGACCTCAGACACTTACTAGCTGTGTAACCCTGGGCAAGTCACTTAACTTTGCCTCAGTTTTCTCATCTGTAAAATGAGCTGGAGAAGGAAATGGCAAACCACTCCGGTATTTTTGCCAAGAAAACCCCATATCGGGTCACGGAGAGTCAGACATGACCGAAGAGATTGAATAATAACAAACAAAAGTCTAACAGGGTGAGAAGAGATGAGTTTGAGAATCCCTTCTGCCACGTCCAACTTGTGGCATGTTAGGTGAGTCCCTTCCCTTCTATGGACCTTAATTTCCCTGCCTACAAAATGAAGAGGTTAGACTAGAGAACCTCTAAGGCTCCTTCTAAGCTCTGAAATTCTAGACCTATGTTAAGTAAGACTGGAAAGTGAGGTTATGGCCAGATTGTGGAGGGCCTCAGCTGCCAGGCAAAGGGTTTGTGTTTTATCTTCCAGGCAATGGGAAGCCACTGAATATTTTCAGGCAGGGGAGTGACACAGTCATCATGGTGCCTTTAGGAAGATTAATCGGTATACTCTCACAGAATGGTTTAGAGAGGAAGAGTCTGGAAGCATGGAGCCAGCTTAGGAGGCTGTTATTACAAGAGCCTAAGGAAGAAGTAATAAGGGCCTCAAACGAGGCAGAGGGGAATAGGGGGCAGGAAGGCTTCCACTTAGTTCTACTGCCTGGGTTCCTTATCCCTGTACCACCGAGTACCACCAGGGAGCCTGGGCTGGTGGAAGATGGGAAGTGGCAAAAAGCAGCTGCTCACTTCTCTGTTTCCCACACTGAGATAGCCCTCAGGAAGCCCCCTCCCCCTGCCACTCCCCAGCCCTACTTCACAGACACTTCTGGTCCATGAATTATTAAGCTTTATGATGTAATGACAGACAGTGCAGGATTTTGTGTTTATCCCTTGCATAATTCATGGTTCTCCCAGGAGGGCAGAGGGGGATCATCCGAGCCCAGTACTTGTTCCAGGAAGTAGGAGGAGAGAGCAAGCCAAGGCAGCAGAAGCTGTCTTTTACAAAAGGACAGGGCTCCAGCAGCCATTTCAAAAAACAAACCTGACATGGGATTACATTCTCCCTCTCCCTCCCTCTCCCTGATTCTGGATTCCAGGGAAAGGCCAGGGACACAGGCAGGCATCAATGTGGGGAACTACATTCATTCAAACCTCAAGGATTCAGAAGAAGACAAACACAATACAGGGGAACAATACTCGGGGACTTTCGGGCCCATTCCAATTGAGTAACTTCCCATCCACTCTTTCCTTGGGTCCTCAAAGGATCATAAAACATTAGAGATGAGATTGACCTTAGGGTCTAGAACAATGGAGCTTAAAAAGGACCATGGAGGTCATCCCACCCATCCCTATGGATCTGATTTGATTTTTATACAGAAGAGTATCCCGAGTCTCAGGCAAATGAACTAACCTGTCCAAGGCTACAGAGTCACAAGTTGTGGTCACCGGACTGAAGCAGTGGTACCCTGCTTCCTGGACTGATTGTTCTCTTTATAATGCCCTGTTCCCCCTATCATGAACCCTAAGGGGGAGGACAGGATGGGGAGGCTCCGCCTTGCTCAGATGACACTACTGAGGCTCAATGAAAGAATATCAATCAGGAAGTCTCAAATAAATACTAGAATACCAGAGCTAGAAAGGACCTGAGAGACCATCTAACCCACCCCCTCAGTTTAAAGAGATGAAAACAGAGGTACATCGAGGCATGAAGCATTCAAGCACGGAGGACTAGGAGGAGGAAGATATTGTCAACAGAAAGAGGGGAGTTAGGGGGACGAGCAGGGTTGGGAATAAGTATTAAGCGCCTACTATATACCAGGCATTGTGCTAAGCGTTTTACAAATATTGTCTCATTTGATCCTCACAATGACCCTGGGAATCAGATGATATAATGATTCCTATTTTATTGTTGAGAAAATGGAGGCAGACAGAAGTTTGATTCACCCAGAGTCACAAAATTAATAAGTGGCTAAGGCTAGATTTGAACTCAGGTCTCCTTGACTCCTTGACAGGCCAGCACGGACCCACCATACCACATAGCTGCCTAGGTCATGCATCTTGCTCATTTTGCACATTTTAAGTTTATGTTTAAAAGGCCAGGAGGACATTTAGGTGGAGGTGTCCAGGGGACAGTTTAGGTGGAGGTGTCTAGGGGACAGCTGAAGAACTAGGACTGGAATTCAGGGAGATGGCCATCTATATGTCTATATTATATCTGTGTATATAACATTTACATACAAATATCTAATAGAATATATTCATATAGATATATACAGATATCTATCATGATCTACATATAATACATTATATAGATATATTGATATTAAATAGCTATAGATATATTAGATTGTGTGTACATATTATACATACATATATAATAAATATAGGAATCTATCTATCTCTAGATAGAGACAGAAACATAAATTTGGCTAGATATACAGTATAAGTAGACAGAAGAGTTATCTGCATAGACTTGATGACGGAAGCCCTGGGAATAAATTAGATCAGATAGAAGACAGAGAAAGAAGGGCAGAATTGAAGAGTGTTGGGGGATACCCATGTTTTAAGAAAAGAAGAAAGATAAGAAGCCAACAGGGAAGAAAGAGTAGGAAAGGTCAGAGAGGAAAGAGAACCAAGGGAATACAGGGTCATGGAAGTTAAGAGAGGGGAGTATATTCAGGAGCAGATGATGAACTGTGTTAAATGCTGCAAAGAAGTGAATGAGGATGGGGACAGGAAAAAAATGCCATTGGTTCTGATAAGAGGCCATTAGTGACTTTAGGAAGAACAGTTTCTATAGCAGTGGCAGCTGAAGCAAGTCTTTAGAAGGCAGTCCAGGTGTAAGACTTAAGGCATAATCACTGCCCAGTGGGACTCACAATTTTGCTAAGTCAGTGGTACAACTGGGACCAGAGCCCAGCTTTCCTGATTGCCAGCCCAGGGCTCTTTACCACTCCACCCAGCTGGTCACAGGGGACCATAAAGCCTGAGGAAAATGCAGTTTTCTGTGTTGTGGGGATGGTTCACTATACTTGAGGAGGCAGGAGGCATAGTGAGTAGAGTGCCTGATGTGGCATCAGAAAGATGACAAATCATGATTTTGGCATCAGCTCTGTGACACTAGGAAAGCCCCTTAACCTTCTGAACCTCTGTAAAGTGTGGATAAGACCTATAGTGCCCACCTCTCAGGGTTGTGGTAATATCAAATGAGATAATACATGCAAAGTACTTTGCAAACTTTAAAGTACTATATAAATGCCAGCTATTTATTATTATTGTTGCTGTTGTTCATTGGAACCACCCCTGGAGACTCAATATAACAAAATCCCTAAAAGAGAGAGGCACATTAGATCAGCTTTGTATTGTGACAAAAGCAGTCCCTATTAATTGAAGGGAATAGCTGAACAAATGATAGTACAAAATTAAATAGAATATGACTGTTTTGCAGGAAGTGATGAAAATGAAGAATACAGGGATACAGTGGAAGATTTATAGGAACTGATGCAAAGTGAAGTAAGCAGAACAAGGGAAACAATCTACACAGTTACTACAGCAATGTAAATAGAAAGAACAACAACCAAAAAAACCCCCAACAACAATAGCCCTATGTAGTCAGAATGATCAATCTTGTCCTCAAAGATGAAAAACAAGAAAATGCCCCTCCCTCCCTCCTTTGCAGACATGGAGGACTATGGGTGAGGAATACTATAAATACTGGCAGACTTGTTGATACATTTGTTTTGCTTAACTGCTTTTTTCTACTCTTTGTTACATGGCTCTCTGGGGAGAGAAGTTGGGAGAATGAGATTTGGAAATAAAGGTGATGTAAAAAAATTATTAATAAAAAATGTTCAACCCACGTAACAAGCCTTTCTTTCACGTCCTATATATAACATCTACTTCTTCCTTTCTAACTACAAAAGAAGAAAAGACTATTTATTTAATATATTTCTTTCTTATTCTGGCACTTGACATGCAGATAGCCCCTCAGAAACTTATTAAACTCATATAAATTAACCATGTCTTAGGCAAGAATCCCTTCTCCTAGGAGTCTCCTCCCAGCTCTCAAGTCCTGGACTTTTCACCCTTTTCTATACTGCTACCTTTAATGGGATCTCTTAGGGTGCCTTTCCCCCAAACCCCAAATAAATCCAGAAATAACAGCAGTAACTTGCAAAAGGATTCACCTTTGATACATTCCTAAGATAAAGGACCAAGGGAGTGTAGGGGTCATGATTTTGTGAATGGAGATGTAGAAGCCAAGAGAGGTTTTGAAAGAATCTCAAGATCAGAAAGAGAGTGGCACTTAAAACAGGGAATACTCCAATCTCTGGCCCCCAAACCTTGACTCAAGTAGTGGTATGCTAGAAAAGGGCACTTTATTCAACCTCTTTTGAGGAAGCTGACTAACTCATCTTCTATAGATGCCTTCTATTCTCTGATTACTCTCAAGGACAGAAGTCTTCATAGCTACATGTTGGAAACTGGAATACTGGAGAACCCAGTCAATGTGGACTACCCTACCTTCCCCCCTCCAATGAAAAAAAATCATCCAGGAGCAAGGACCCTCAAAAGCCTTTATACAATGTGCCAGGAACTTGGTGAAAGTCTGTCTGTATTCTAAGTATGCTTTGCTTTACACAACTTTGTCTAGAGAAAGTTTTATGTAGCCGGAATGTCTGTAGGGAGAATCTTCACCTATTCATTCATTACACCAGACCTGTGATTTCATTGATATCAGGAGCTTTCAGTGATATGAATTTCACTATCAATGCAAATCAACCACTGCTCTAAAATTCATAGCCTTAGACAGTTGCCTGGAATACCGAAAGGTTGAGTGATTTGCCCAGGGTCACACAGCTTGTATGTCTGAAATGAGACTTAAGACCAGGTATTGCTGACTTCATGGTGGGCTTTCTATCTACGACTTCTTGGGCAGCCATCTTTAAATGCCCTAGAGAGCTCCACTATTTGATAGATAGATAGATGCATGCTTTTGCAGGGAGTTGTTCCACATTTCTGGAAGTATGTAATCAATGTGTGGGGGGGGGGGGAGGGGGGGAGAGTAGGGAAAAGAGGTCTTTAGAGGTCACAGCAGTATAAAAAAGTGAGAAGAGCTTGAAACAGGGTTTAAGAGGCCTAGATCCTCTACCACTAATTGTGTGGCTGTGGGCAATTCATTTTCCCTTAAGTTCTCTGAGGAATAAAATATGCATATTTTAGAATAGCAGAAAAAGGGTTGGACTCAGAGTCTGAAGGTTCAGGTTGGAATCCCAGCTCTGTCATTTATTAATTGTAATTTGCTAATTGCTAATTACATTTACTCATTTTACTTACCCTCCCTGAGCCTCAGTTCTCTGATTTGCAAAAATGCAGATGATAAAGCCTGTACTGCATGCCTCACAGAATTGTGGTGAGGGAAACACCTTGTAAACTGTAAAGCTCTATAGAAACATGAGCTATAATTATTATAAATAATATATGCACTACTCTCACAGGTATCAAATGAGCCAGAACCACAAAATGTCAGAGACAGCAGGGATTATAGAGGGCATCTAGTATACCCCCCTCATTTGATAGATGGGGAAATTGAGGCTTAGAGAGGAGAAGATATTAGTCCAAGGGTACAGAATAGCAGAGACAGCAAGTAACCCACAGCCAATGGACTCTGCATCCAATGTTATTTCTCCACTGTCAGTTCAGAGGAAGGGATAGAATGAAAATATTAAGTGGAAGTCTGTTATGAGCCTAAAACACCAAAAGACTCAGTCAAAAGGCCTCACTCCTGTGGCCTCAAGGTTGCAGGTTTCCCACCCTGGTCTAGGCCTTAATTTCCTCAACTGTCAAATGAAGGGTCAGACCACATTTTGCTTTGTATTATGGTTGTATGTACCTGTCAGATCCCTTTGCCTAGACTAGAAGCTGCGCAAGGCCAAGAATTTCCTTCTCTCTTCTGCACCCAACAGAAGGCCTCATATTCACCCATTTTATTGTTGTTGTTTGGTCATTTTCAGTCGTGTTTGACTTTTCATAACCCCATTTTTAGCAAAGATACTGGAGTACTTTGCCATTTCCTTCTCCAGCCCATTTTACAGATGAGGAAACTAAGGCATACAGGGTTAAGTGACTTGCCTATGGTCACACAGCTAGTAAATGTCTAAGGCCAGATTTGAACTTGGGTCCTCCTTACCCAAGGCCTGGCACTCTATCCACTTCCCCCCTAGCTGCCCATATTCATCCATCCAAACACTTACTAGGGCTGCATGCAGACAGTGTTTTTGAATGAATGAATGAATGAATGAATGCCCCACTGGTCCCTACACATTAGCCCCTGATGTTCTATTTTGATTTCCTGGGTGTCCATGGAGACCAGTCTGGGTGGGTGCAGCTCTTTCTTTTAGACAACAAACACCCATCCTTTATGTGGTCTCTTATGACGTCACCAGCCCTTTTCCATTTAGAGTAATGGCTTCTTCCATACGCCAACAGACTGGAAATTACCTGTGAAATATATTTCCCCAGGCACAAGATTGAGAGGCATGTAAATTACCCAGCTTAATGGCCTCTGGAGTCTCCAACTCCCTTCCCCTCTGGAGTCACCCCTCCACCCTTCTTCTTTCCTCCAGATAGAAATGCTCAAATGATGTCATAGCAAGACTGTGAGGGAGGCCATGCTTTGAGTTACGGCCAGGCTTCCCCACTGCTGAGGCAAACAGGCTACCAGGAGAAGGGGTTTGGTGCCAGACCCTGGCACAGGCCAAGAACCAGGAAGGGGGAAGGGGGGTCCAAAGAGGTACCGTCAGCGGAAACAGAAATGTAATTTTTCTAAGCACTCTTCTAGGAACAGCAGCTGCCTTCCTTTGGTGAGGGGCCAGCCTTATTAGCAGAAGCTACAGGGCAGGGCTTCTTTCCCAAGGTTCTCCTGAGCCAGAAGACATCATTAACCCCTTCCCACCTCTGTCCTGGATCTCCCCATGCAACTTAGGCCTGTCATTCTTCTCTAATGTGGGTGAACCTGAAGTGAGTCTCGAGAGGGGGAAACCACATAACATGGTCAAACCTTTACCACCCCTCCCATTCAACATCTCTGGCCTAAGGATGTAGAAGCTTCAAGCATAGAATGTAGTTCTTTGCATTAGGGATAGAAATGGAGGTAGGGAGGGACAAGTTATAGGAATTAATTTCCAGAATTTCTGTCTATAATAAACCTGTAAAGACACCCAGAGAAATCTTTTAGCCATCTTTAAGTACCAATACTCAACACTTGTTTCCTTCAATCCAAAGAGGTTCTGGGTGCCCATCCCCTTAACAACCTAATAGGCCACATTACTTCATGAGGAGATAGAGGGGGGGAAGTGGAAAGAATGCTGGGCTTGGGGAGCCCTGAGTTTGACTCTCCCACTTTACCACTTACTATTTGCATGACTTTATGCAAGTTACTACACGGACCCAAGTTTCCTCACCTGTAAAATGATCCACTGATCACTAATCTACTTTCCCTTCATGGCTGCTATAAGGATCTAGTGATATAATGAAGGTAAACTACTCTATAAACTCTAAAGAGCTATATATGAAAAGCAGTTCTGAATAATAAGAATAAGAAGAAAGACAATATGGTAAAGTGGAGATTAAAGTCCAGTCTTGGAGTCAGGGAGACACAGATTGCTGGGAATCCTGGAGCAAGTTGCTTAAGCTCTCAGTGCCCCCCCCCCCCCGACCACCTTCCAAGATCACAAGTTACAGATAAGTTGCTGATCTGAATGAGGGTGGTTTCCACACTGGGAATTCTCTGCATTGAGATGAAAACCCAGGTCCAGACCAAAGGAATGAACTCACTTCCATGCCCAGGGCCTACACACAGCAGGGGCATCATCAAACATTTCTGGAGGCCTGTTCTGTGAAGCACACAGAGTTCAATGTCAAGCCGAAAGAGAGTAGCTCAGCCTCCAATAAGCAGCATAGTGGATAAGGTACCAGCTTGGGAAGCTGAATTGCATTAGAATGATCTCGCTGATCCTTGCAATTAGACAAATCGCTTCCCTTTCTGGGCCTCATCTGTGAAATGCTGTGATTGAACCGATAACCTCGAAGACCCCTCTTTGCTCCAAGCCTGCAGAGACCTTGATCAGTGCATCCAAAAAGCAGAACCATCATCATCTTCACCTAGAGTCTATTGAAGAGGCCTACAGCAGCAGCTTAATGGACATCTGGCTGGACGTTGAGATAGGGAGACCTGGACACAGATCCCCTACCTTCTGACACTTGTTTGTCTGCCCACGTCCAATCAACTCCTCACCTCCAGCCTTAATTTCCTCATCTGTATGGGGCAATGGTACCTGTGGTACTTATCTCACAGAGCCACTGTTAAGTCTCAAATAAAACCATGGATGTAAAAAGCTTTGCAAATGTTAAAATACTATGCAAATGTTGCTTATTACTATATTTCATCACCCTATGTAAAGTACTGTATAGGAAATGAGGCTTACTGTTGTTGTCGTTCATCTTTTATACTCGAAGAAGACCAAAATGACATCATAATGTTGGGGTCAGGGTATGGTGTGTTCAACTGTGGCCGATCAGATTAACATGAGCTCAAAAGGCTCTACCACAGGTCATGTACAAATAGTCCATCTGAACATTTGGGATGGAGACATCTCTAAATATGCACATCTCACATTTCCTTTGAGCTACTGCAATTCTGCTTTGCTCATAGAGCATAGCATCTTCTCTGATGCTGGCATGGCAAGCTGGGCGGTCCTGTGCCAGCAGCTCCCATGTCTCACAATCAATACCAAAGCTCGAGAGACCTTGAGAATGTTCTTGTACCACTTTTTCTGACCTCTGTGTGAACTCTTGCCTTACATGAATTCTCTGTAAAATAGTCTTTTAGGTAAATGTATGTTTGGCATTCAGATTATGTGGCCAGTCCATCACAGTTGTGCTCTCTTGCAGTAGAGTTGGAATGTTTGACAATGTGGTTGGAGAGAGGACCTCAGTGTCCGGGACCTTATCTTGCCAGGAGATCTTCAGAATCTCCCCAAGACAGTTCGAATCCAAGTGATTCAGTTTCCTGCTATGGCACTGTCTATGGTTTCTGTCCATTTTTCACAGGCATACAATAAGGAGGTCAGCACAATGGCTCTGTAGACCTTCAGTTTGGTAGGCAGTCTAATATCTCTTTTCTCCCATGCTTTCTTTTGAAGCCTCCCAAACTCTAAACTAGCTCTGGCAATGTGTGTGTCAATCTCATCATCTATGTGAAAATATTGAAATATTCAAATAATGAAAATGAAGTAATAAAAGATAAGAGCCAAAGGAGTGGTATGTGCAAAAAGTACAATTGGAATTCAGGATGCATGAATGAGAACATGTATTAAGTAAGTGCCAAACAAAAATATGAAATATTGACTTGAAAGGTCAGGGCTTAACTGGGTCCCCTTCTCTGGACTGATCCAATTCGATTTAACAAGCATTTATTAAGCATCTTCTGGGTTACTGGGAGAATGAAAGAATGAATGACATGACACTTGACATAAAAAGAAAACAATGAAAAAAAACCCCTGCCCTCAAGGGGCTTACATTCTACTTGGGATATAACAAAGAGTTGTAAGTATAAAGTATATGCAAAGGAAATATAAAATAATTTTGAAGGGAGAAATGAATTGGTAATTTGAGAAATTAAGAAAGGCCTGCGTGAGAGGTGGTACTTGAACTGTTCTAGAAAGAAGCTATGGATTCTAAGAGATAGAGGTTGGGGAAAAGAGAATTCAAGGAATAGGGCACAGTCTATGTAAAGTCATGGAGATAGGAAACAAAATGTATAGAAAAAAGGTAGTAGGCCAGTTAGGTTAGTGTCTATAGTACATGTAGGAGAGAGATATAAGTCTGGAAATGTGGGCTGGGAGTTGGTTCAAAGGGCCTCAAATGTCAAACAGTGGAGTTTATATTTTATCAGAGGGAACACAGAACCACTAATGGTTCTTAGCAGGTAAATGAGCTGTGCTTTAGGGAAATTATCTTGGCAGCTGTGGGGAGGATGGATTGAAGGGGGAGAAACTGGAAGCAGATCTACCAAGATGGAGTCTATTGCAATAACCCTGGTGATAGGTGATAGGAGGCTATTGCAATAGTCCAGTGTAGAGGTGATGTGGGTCTGACACTATAAGGCAGAGACTATGTAAGTGGAGAGAATGGGACCAATGTGGGATGTTATAGAAGTGGAAATGAAAAGATTTGGCAACTGATTGGCTATGTGGGGTGAAATCACTGAGATTGTGAACCTGGGAGACTGGAAGGAGGGTAGTACCCTCAAAACAAATAGGGATTTTAGAAAGGGGAGGAAAAGAAAATGAGTTCTACTTTAACACGCTAAATTTTATATGCCCATGGGACATCCAGGTATAGGTGTCCAATAGACAAGTTGGTGATAGGAGACTATAGCTTAAGAGATATATGAGATATGGATATGTAGAAATGGGAGACATCTACTTATACATGATTAAAGAAACCTTCCTTGGACTCTGGACAATTACTCTCTTTCATCCCCCCCATCTCCTCTGAGTTTGTGGAAACCATATGCTCAATCAAAACAACAGACTATTTCCCTACTCTAAGAATCTGTGCCCTGAAAATCAATGAACAGTCATTCATTAGTTATGTCCTTTAGGCCCATCCCTCTCTTTAGGGTCATGCAATAAGACAAGAAGAGAAAGACAGCCAAGCTCGATCAAGAAAGTTCAAGGGCCTTACTTGAATGGGTTACCCAAAAGAAGGCTTGCACATAGAACAAGGAGAGCTCAAAAAAGAGAAGGATCACTATGGGCTGTCCAATTAGGGGGAACCTCAAAAGAGGATAGGTTTAAAGCTAGAAGTAACCTTAAAGGTCAGTCCAAACCCCTGATTTTATTGATAAAGAAACAGACGCAGAGAAGTTAAGTGACTTTCTCCAATTCACAGGGAGTAAGCAACAGGGCTGGGATTCAATCCTTGACCCTCCCTCTGTCCCCAAATTTGTCACTCTTTCCACCGAAGAAATGGAGGAGGGGGAATAGGCTAGAACTTGAAGAATGGGGAGACTCAGGAAAGAATCTCTTGGTTCATCTAGTCTGGTCCCCTCATTTTATAGGTAAGGACACTTAAGTATGGAGAATGAAGTACCCTACCACACAATTAGCACTGTTCCCATTACAGCTTTTAATAGGTGGAGATTAAGAGGGGAGAGGGCATCTCAGGTAGGGGAAACAGCATGAACTAATATACATAAACTGAAATAAGCTAAATATGTATGAGAAGTGAGACTGGTGGGGTGGAAGGTGTTTTGGAGATAATGAGCCACCAAAGGGTCAAGCATTTATGCTCGCAGAGTACTTGGCTGGGTACTAAGGAATATATGGAGTTTCGATAAGACAGGGTTCCTGATGTCATGGAATTTATAGGCTAAAGCAGAAGGATATGTTTAACGTAGAAATCGTTCCCTTTGAAATTTTTTAATTATGGCCCCATGATTTTGTTTTGCTTAGCTGGCTTCTAATCACTGTTGGAATCTCCAACACTAGGTACCAGTAATGATAGTAGGACCCTATAGGACAGAGCTGGAAAGGACCTCAAAGACCATCTGACCCAACCCCCATTTTATAGATGGTGAAACTGAGGCCCAGAACTAATAGATGAATGAAGCACTTATGAGGCACTTACTATGTGCAAAGTACTGGGAGTACAGATAGAACAGACAGTCCTGTATCTCCAGGAGCTCACATTCTAATTAAGGAGGTAGGTTTCAGCTCTGTTATAAAAGAGAGTCTGCGTCTTTAGGGGTGCAACAGCAAAGCAGACATTAATGCCTCCTCTGATAAAATCCTATCAGTTTCTGAGGTTGAACCATTCGACAATGCCAAGGATTTTGTTGGCAAGAACTCTCTTTTTTTTGGTCCTTAGTAGCTGTGGCTACAGCACTCATAGGGGCAATTGCCAGGCTGAATCTCCATAGAGGCTGTGATTCCTAAAGCTCTTGGGCTCAGGGCCCTGGGCTGTCCCCTGTAGAATCTGAGGGGAGATGGTGGTCAAGGTAGTGGTGGTCTGATTTGTCTGTTCCCTCAGAATGCCTTGTTGCTTCAGCTAAGCTGGATTACCTGCCCTGTGTGGGCCAGTTGGTGGGGATGGGTGGGCCCCTCTCCACAGGAGTCACTTCCCCAAATGATGGCTAGGAATGTTTTGATAGAAGCAGGACTGGCTGTTTTCGGTGGGGGGAGGGGGAGGGGAAGATGTTGCCCTACCCTGCCCTGCCCAGGGCTCCTCTGCTTATCTTACTCAACTCAGAGTTGAAATGACTTGTTCAAGGTCACAGAACTAGTAAGTTAAAGAGCAAAGCCTGGATTTAAGCCCAACAGTAGTTTCTTTTTCATTGCACAGGGGCCAAACTAGGGACCACAGATACACAAAGAACTGGATATATCATATATCTGTTTCCCTACTTGGTTAAAATCTCCTTGAGACCAAGAACTATGCCTTCTTTATCTTTGCACATAAGTTCTTAATAAATGTTTGATGAATCATATAATTAATTAATAAAAGAAGGAAGCAGAGGTTAGATAGACTGTAGATGAAGCCAATGTTGGGCAACGGGAGAGGCAGAAGATAATCAGAGGGTTAAAGAAACAGCCTACTATGGTGAGGAATGCATGAAGTTTAGTGCCAGAGGCCTAGGGTTTAGATCATGACCCTGTTCTTTACTTTTTTTGGATTTTGGGCAAGATTTTCAACCACTTTGGTCTTCAACCAATCAATCAATAAGCATTTATTAAGTGCCTACTATGTGCCAGGAACTCTGTTGAACACTGGGGATATAAAAAGAGGCAAAAGATAATCCCTGCCCTCAAAGAGCTTACAGTTTAATGGGGGAAACAACATGCAAACTATACTCACATATACACATATGTATTTATGAATATATACATATATATATATATATATACAGTTCATACAAAATAAATAGGAAATAATTAACAGAGGGAAGGCACTGGAATTAAGAAGGATTGGGGAAGGCTTCTCGTACAAAGTAGGATTTTACTCAGTACTTAAAGGAAGCCAGGAAGTCTGAAGGTAGATTTGAGAAGGGAGGGCATTTCAGGCATGGGGGACAGTCAGAAAAAATGCCTGGAATCAAGAAGCAGTGTCTTGGTTGTGTAAAAGCCAAGAGGCTAGTGTTACCAGATCAAAGAAAATGGCAGGGAGAAAAGTATAAGAAGACTAGAAAGTTAGGAGGGGTAAATTATGAAAGCCTTTAAATAACATAAATGAGCTATCTGCAAAATGAGAGGGTTGGACTAGATACGTGGTTCCAAATCCTTACCCTTGTATATAATGTCCAAACATTTTGAGGAATTAAACATAATGTTAGCATCCCTTGACTGAGAAAGTACAAATATTATCCCCCCTTCCTTCAGTATATTCTTCTTTTGACATTACTTCCCATTCATACTGTATTTATCCTTTATGTACATTATTATTTACATGTTATCTCCCCAAGGAGATGGCAGGCTCCTTGAGAGCATGGAAGCACGTTTTTGCCTTTCTTTGTATTCCTAGCACTCAGCCTTAAAATAGAGTAAATACTCAAAAATGCCTATTGTTGA
>NW_027185896.1:8444074-8521501 GCF_028583685.1 Petaurus breviceps papuanus | reverse complement strand
GATGATGGCGATGGTGGTGATGATATGAATTTGGGCACCTCTTACACAGACCCCGAGAAGTTCACAGGAATCAGGAAACTGGATAATGACTAAGGTCCTTTACAGCTCTAAATATTGTGATAAACACCTTCCCTTTTTTGCAGAGGCAGGGGATTATGGGCATGGAACACTGCATATAGTGCCAGATTAAGTTGATATGTGTTGAGTTTTGCCAAATTGCTCCCCCTACTCCTTTCTTTTTTTATTCTTTGTAACAGGGGTGACTTGACGAGTAGGAGAGGGAAAGAGATATATTTGGATTTGAAGATAATATAAAAACAAAATATGTCAATAAAAAGTAAAATTAAACATGAGATATTTCAATTAAAATTGGTTCCTCTCTGCTCTTTTAACTAGCACATTCCACTTCAGGGCCCCCACATAATCTTATAGGTGCCTATTAAACCACAGATATTTGGACACCACGCTCCCCTCCTCTGACACTGTTGTTCTCATCACCCTCATCAGCATCAGTAACCTTGACAGAGGAGAAGTTTTCCCATTTGAAGGTCAACTTCTACTTTTCCACCCCTCTACTGCCATTGAGGCTGGTCAAGATCATTCAGAGGAATGGAAAGGGGGCCTTCTTTGGAGAATTAACACTTCCCACCATCTCTTCCTCACCCCACCTGACTATCTAATGTCCCTTAGTAGCCAACCTATAGGCAACCCTGGGATGACCTGAGGAGAGCTGAAGCTGCAGAAAATTTTAATCTTCACTCACCAGTGGTGCTAGAGCAGGGAAGTAACTATGACCTTGGCTCTCCCAAAATGTCAGTTGTGCCAGATGAAATAGGGCAATGAGAAAAGCATCTCTCATTTCCATGTAGTTTTAAGGTTTACAAAGTGCTTTTGTCACACCTTTTTTTTTTTTTGAGAGATTAGGAATAGTTTATTCTACATGGGAAGATGGAGCTAGAGCCGGAGGTGAGCTTCCAGGTGGAGGAATTAGGGCGGCACCAGCCACCCAACCCTCATTGCACAGGAAGTTGAACGTAGCACAGGCATTGGGCATATCCTGGACTTCGACAGCAATTCCACGCGTTCTCAAAGCCTTGAAAATCTCTGGCTATAGCTTTTCCATGCGGTCTCCAGTGCCCACCATCACAATTTTGATTTGAGGCTCTAACATCCAGAAAAGGAAGAAGCTCTCTTCTGTGATGTCCTGATGACTCCCCACATTCCACTGCATGACACAGTGGGGGACCAATGTGCAGGGCCCCACCATGCGGTTGCCATTGTCAGTAAAGCCCCGGAGGCTGTAGGTATCTATGTACAAAATGTGCGGTGAATCTTTCTCCAGCAAGGTAATGGTGGTCCTCTGGAATAGCTCATCATTCACCGGGATCAAGTGGTGGCTTCTTCATGGCAGCCACCCCAAAGTCAGTCTCAGCACGGGCACGGAGCGCGTCAGTCTCTGGAGCGCGGCAGTTGTGAAGGCGGCCATTGGCGCGTGGACAAGCCCCGAGTCGGGATTCACCGGCGCCTGCGCCAGGAGGGCCTGCAGATCACTTTTGTCACACCTTTGTGAGGTAGGTGGTATGATTATCATCCCTGTTTTGCAGATGAAGAAAACAGAGGACCAGCAAGGTTGGTTGACTTGCTCAAGTCCACACAAGTCCAAGGCTGTGACTCCTCAATAATTACCATCACGAGATTATAATAGATAGACTTAGAAGGGTCTTTCAAGATCTAGGTCAACACTTTAAGTTTACAGATGAGGAGCTCGAGTCCCACACAAGGTTATGTAGAGAATATCAGGCCTGAAGTATGAATCCAGGGCTTCTCAGCCCAAATCCCCTGCTGTCTCTGCAGTGTTCAGGACAATGTAAGCACCTAATAAATGTCTATTGAGTTTGAATTTCCACTTAGTTTGCTGCCTTTCCAGTCAACAGATTGGGAGTTAGAGCTAAGGCTGATACTGAACTCCAAAGGTTAGAATGGCTGGAAGGAAACTCCAGAGATTCTACCATATTACAGAGGAAAAGACTAAGAAGACTAAAAGAAAGTCAGAGTCTGAGTGACTAAAAAAGGTTGTTGATGTTTAATCGTTTTCAGTCACGTCTAACTCTAAGTGACCCCATTTGGGGTTTTCTTGGCAGAAATAATGGAGTGATTTGCCATTTCCTTCTCCAGCTCATTTTACAGATGAGGGAACTGAGGGAAACAGGGTTAAGGGACTTACCCAGGGTCATATAGCTAGTAAGTATCTGAGGCCACATTTGAACTCAGGAAGATGAGTCTTCCTGACTCCAGGCCTGGTGTTCTATCCACTGCATCATGTAGCGGCCCATGGTAATAGGCAGCACAAAGTATCACACAGATAATAAGCACCAAAATTAGCATTTGAACTCAGCTCCTCTTCAAATTGTTTGCTCTTTTTTCCCCACTGGGCTTTGGATCACACCCAATATCTGCCTCCCAATGGTTTGCCCAAAGGGTTCTTTTAAGGCTCGCATCACACACACACACACACACACACAGCGCCTATTCTGAGTCAGCAGCTGCTAAGAGCGGCTCTCATGACAGACAAACCCCAATTTGAGCAAACGCCTGCTCTGTTCTGGGAGAGACACGCCACAGCACATTTGGTGACCGTAAAAATACACTAGTAACAAATAACACCATTACTACAAGTGCTGGTTCATGCAGGCTCGTTATTAAGTAGCTCTTCCAGCCCGCAATGTGCACACACACTGAAGATGAAGAGATTTATGCAGCATATATTTTATTTATACAATGTATGTGGATTGGAATGTATAATATGCAACATCTTGGCGAATTCCACTTAGTCATCCCCTCAGCCTGAAACCGTCCTGGAAGGAAAATCCCAGCCAGGAATGGGGGGCAGCAGAAACAAAGTGGCCACTACACCCCAGCTCCAATTATACCAGAGGTGCAGGGATACTACAGACTAAAGAGTGAAGGACAACTAAAGTACATGATAGCAGCATGGGGTGGTAGAAGGATAGCTAGACATGCTTCAGGGAACCTGGGTTCAAATCTTAGCTCAGATATTTCCTACGAGTATGAACAAGTTCTTTCACCTGAGACTCAGTTTCTTGATCTGTAAAAGGGAGGGAGGTAACAATTCTCTATGTACTACCTATTTCTTGGGGCTTCAAAAGTTTTAAACTCCACAAATGTAAATTATTACAAATGTGTTTATTAGTAAACTTTGTATCTCACCCTGGCCCTGGGCAAAGTACTCTTTTTAGAGGGGTTGGATCTATGATTTCATTGGTGTATGAATTTTGGGGCAAGTTAACTCCTGCTAATGATGTAAGCTGGCATTTCTCTGTAACTTAGAGTCTTAGAGGGTTGCTCAGAGCATTGAGAGATTAAGTTTTATGCCCATATCACACAACCAGTATGTCAAGGGCAATATTCGAACCCAGATCTTCCTAGCTTCAAGACTAGTTCTCCATGTTCACTGTGCCACATTGTCTCTTTAACTCTCCCAACAACAAATTTTTAATTGATATTTGTTGAACTGAACTGAAAGTCACCCTTTCCCCATACCATTTCTTTACAAGCTTTCCAAAGGTCATAAAGTTCATCCCTCTGCTTCTAGTAAGCATTGCACCAAATCTCTCCTGAGCAGATAAATATCACAAATGCCTCTAAGGATTCCTGAAGTGGGATAGAAAGAGAAATATACCTGGATTCAGGAGACCTGGAAGCCTTCCCTTAACCCCTCTTCATTCCAGCACTTTTCCTCTTTTAATTATTTCCTATTCATCCTGTATGTAGTTGGTTTTGTATGGATGTGTTTGCACGTTGGATCTCTCATTAGACTGAAGGCTCCTTGAAGACAAGGACTGTTTTTTGCCTCTTTGTATCCCTGGCACTTAGCACAGTGCCTTTCACATGGCAGGTGCTTAAGAAGTGTTGCTGAATGAATTTCATCCTTCCCCTTTGCCTGCTATGTGACCAAATTATGTGGAAAGCTGCATAAACTCTTTTTTACCCCTCATCTGTAAAACGGGGATAAATAATACCCTAGCTACCTCCTCAAAAAGTATTTATTGTAAGGATCACATGAGACAATGAAAAGGGCAGCATGGAATCATAGGGAGAATGCTGGACTTGGGGTTAAAGGATCTGCCTCTGCCACTTACTCTATGTGGGACCTAGACAAGGTCCTTTCCATCTTTGGGCCTCAATTGTATCATTTATAAAATAAGGGGGTTGAATCTGATGGTCTCTAACATCTCTTCCAGGTCTAAATCCTGGGTTATTCCTACATGAAAGCATTTTGTAACCATAAATGTGAACTATTGGCTCCTTGGGAGAACAAAACTTATATACTCCGTATTCATTCAAGTTCATCGCCTCTAAAAACCACAAGTATAAAAGTGCAGCATGGTGGGCCTCTTGACAAGAAACTAGGTTCAGGTCCTGGCTCTGATATTTACTGTGTGACCTCAAGCATGCCACTTTCCCTCTCTGTGCCTCACCTTCTGTGGTTATTAAAAGATAACAACCCATGCTTTATGTACCTGTGAAGAAACTGCCCTGTAAGCCTAGAATTCTAAAGAAATGGGAATTCTCATTTCAAAGGCCACAAATGTGCTAGTCTTGAAGGGTAGAATCTGGAGGAGGTGAATATCTGTCCTGTGACCATGCAGAGTCCCTCCATTGGGTCTGTGATAGCTGTTAGTCTGGCATGCATTTAATGCCAGTCCTATTTGGGGGGGGGGTAGTTTGCCAGGATTGCTCAGAAATTCTTTGCCTGTGGCCTGGCCCCTCACACAAGAAGTCTGAAGATAGGGAAGGGAACACAAAAAGGAGATCTGGAAGAGAAATGGCCCTGCCTGCCGTGGCACCAAGGAATCCATGGAGAAGGGAGAGTGGAGAAAGCTGAGCAAATGTGCCAGTAACCTTTAAAGCTAGGGATATTTATTGAGTTGGACTGGTGGAATGCATGGTGGTCTCCCCACATGTGAAAGATGCACAACTAAGCTGGGTATGATTCCTTGCCTGCCAAGAGGGCCAAATTCCTTCTACAAAGACATGGACCATTGTTAGGCTATAGCTTCCTAACAATCAGAGCTGTCCAAAAAGGGATGGTGGCTGCTTTGTGAGGTAATGAGGTCACTATCACCAAGGGTCTTCTAGCAAAGGATGAATGACTTCTTATCAAGAATGCTGGAGAAAGGGTTCCGCTTCCAGTATGTGGCCAGCTTGATGGAAGGAAAAGGCACCGTGGAAGTCAGAGGATCTGCTCAGTTATAGCACGACCTTGACAAAAATCCAGACCTCTAAACCTCAGCCTCTTCATCTATAAAATGAGGAAATTGGACTAAATTATTTGTAAAGTCTCTTCCATCTCTAAACCATCTGCCTCTGAGGTCACTTCCAACTCTACAATTCTGTGACAAATGTGAAGCAGATTACAGAAATATCCCACCTAAGAACATACATCACAAAATGTCCCACTAGAAGAAATGTGAACTTACCAAACAGATAATGGTATCTCTTCCTTTCCCCTCTATTCAAACTCAGCCCATCTTTTGAAAATCAGTTCTTATCTCACCTCTTCCAGAATGACACCCCTCATTATTCCAAACCACACGGATCTCCCTCCTCACAGAAACTCCAAAAGCATTTAGAACATGCACCAATCAAGTACTTAAATAGGCACTTTTTTTTGTCTGTTGCTGTTCTCTCTAATGTCTCATGTATGATTCTTAACTCTCCAGGGGACTGGGGGCTCCAGAAGGGCAGGGAGTGAGACTTATACCTGTTCTGTATTCCCCATAGCATAGTAAACAACTTTATAGAATTCTGTGTTATAGACTAGGGTTGTCAAAGGTTATTGATTATCCTCTTTAGAGTATATCCTCAGTAAAATAGTTGACTGACTGATGGTTAAATTAGGTGAGGATTATTCAAATTAAGAAAAAACTCACCTCAATACTCTACTAGTGCATTTAAGCATTTGTTTATAGATCATTAATTTTGGAGGGAGAAAACAAACAAAGATAAAGCATTAGGGGAACCACCAATTGAAGATCGATCAGAAAATAAAACCAATCATCTCTAGAATTACCATTTTAGTCTCTAGAGAAAGAGGATTCATTTACAAAATCTAATTTACACAGACAATTTTGTAAGGGGGGGATAGGTCTATGCACTTCAGGAGCAGAGTTATAGAGTAAATCAAGGTCTTCTTTATGTGGGTCTAATCTCTGCCTTCTACTTATATTCATCTTCTCCCCTAAATTTCATTCCTGTATTATCATTTTCATAGGCTTGAAAGTCAACCACCAAGGTTAACAGAGCTTCCATCTGCCTGGGGATGGAGTACCCACAGAGATTTTCTTTTTCTATTATTGTTTGGAGTAAAAAGACTTGAGTGCGAATTATGACCCCCAAACTTACTCCTTGTGTGACTTTTGTCAAGTTTCTTATCTTTTCTGGATCCTATATTTCTTACTTATCAGTAAATGGAGGGTTTAATTAAATGAATTCTAAAGTCCTCAGTAGTTTAAGGCTGTGATCCCATGAAATGATTATATTTATGTCATCTTAGAGAGTTGTTGATGAAGTTACAGGTCCAGACAAAATAACAATGCCATCTCCACCTTTAACTATCTTTCCCTCTGCTGTGCCCCTACTCACTCAGTTTCACATTCATAAATCCACTCAGTCCTCAAAACAACTTTGTAAGGTAGGCAGGGCAAGGATTATTCTCCCTATTTTATAGATAATGAAAATGAAGCCCAGAGAGGGGATGATAAGACCTGCACAATATATGACCAATAATATAATACGGAGCAGACTGGTATATACTGTAGCTAGGGGCAGCCAGGTGGTGTAGTGCAGAGTGCCAGGGCCCTGGAGTCAGGAAGACTCCTCTTCTGGAGTTCAGATCTGGTCACAGACACTAGCTGTGTCATCTTGGGTGAGTCCTTTAACCCTGTTTGCCTCAGTTTCCTCATCTATAAAATGAGTTTGAGAAGGAAATGGAAAGTCACTTCATCGTCTATGCTAAGAAACGAGGTCATGAGGAGTTGGACACAACTGAAAAGACTGGGCAACACCAGATGGCTAACTGATTCAACTCAATTCAAACACGTATTGATGGGAGAGGGAGGCAGAGATATACTGGGAGACATGTAGATGATGTAAAAACAGAAGACATCAATAAAATGTTATTTTAAAAAACCATGTATTGAAATCCCTGTACTTTCCTACAGAGAGAGGCAGTTAGGTGTAACAGAATCTTGTGTTTGGAGTCTGGACATGAATTGCAAATTCAGTTTTCTTTCATCTTAGGCAAGTTCCTTGTCCTACCAAAGCCTCAGTTTCCTCATCTATAAAAGGAATTGTTACACTAGATGACCTCCAGGGTCTTTTCTGCTCTAAATCCCATGACAATACTAAAAATCTCTCAAGGTGGCACATAGTTAGAGGGGCTGGGATGACAACCAAGTCTTTGACTCCTGACCTCAATGTACTCTCTACTATCCTACATTATCTTTCTTTCTTTGGAACCAGGAATCTCAAATAGGAATACACAACAGGAAGTGGGAAAAGAGCTTGGGGGACTCCATTTTATAGGATCATAAGATTTGGAGTGGAAAGGCCCTTTGAGGTGATCTCTTCTAACACCCTCATTTGATAGATCAGGAAAGTGAGGCCCAATGAAGAGAAAGGGGGCTATTTAAAGTCGTGGAGGTGAGTGGCTACTTTACAACTGGGATAAGAACCAAAGTCCTCTGACTCCAAATTGAATGTTCTTTCTCACTACATGACTTTGCAAAGTAATTGGAAAATCACAACAACAACAACTATTTATTAAATGCCTACTATAGGCCAGGCATTGTGTTAGGCTCTACAGATACAAAGACAAAAATTAAACACTCCCTGCCCTCAGGTGGTGAGGAGGGAGCTTAAATTTTATTGGGGAAGACAACATACACACACATACAGGTATAGACAATATATACAAAAGAAATACAATGTAATGGGGGGGTGGGGAGCCCTAGCAACTGAAGAAATCAGGAAAGGCTTCATCTTAAAAGCGGTACTTGATCTGGGACTAGAAGGAAACAAAAGATTCTGCAAAATGGAAATGAAGAGGGAGGGTATTCCAGGCATGGGGCACAGTCACTGCAAAGGCAAGGAGATGGGAGATGGAGTGTTGTGTGTGAAAGATAGCAAGAAGGCCAGTTTAACTGGACTGAAGAGTGTAGGAAGGGGAGTGACATGTACACACATACATACATGCAAATACATATATGTGTATATGTGAGGATATATTTTATGTGTATATATTATATACACACATATTATGGTTGTACATATAGCTTGGAATCATGTTGTGAAGCATTTTAAATGCCAAAAAATGGAGTTTATATTTTACCCTAGAGGCATTAGAAAGCCACCAGTGTTTACTGAGTATTCATATGGTCAGATCTAAAGTTTAGGAGAATCCCTTTAGCAGCTGTAGGAAGTAAGAATCTGAGAGGGGACAAACTTGAGGCAGGGAGACCAAACAGAGGCCATTGTAACAGTCCAAGCAGAAAGTGTAGAGTGTCTGAACTCAAGTGGTGGCCATAAGAGGAGAGAGAAGGAATAGATTTTATGGTGGTAGAAACACCAAGATTTGGTGACCAATTAGCTATGTGTGATGGGTAACAGTGAGGAAGACACTGAGGCTGGCAGCCAGGTAACAGGAAGGATGATAGGATGATGTCGCCTTGACAGATAGAGGAAAGTTCAGAAGAGGAGTGGGTATATGGGAAAAGAGAATTAAATGAGTGATGGACATGTTGAGTTTTAGATGTCATGCAGTTTGAAATGTCTAATAGGGAGTTAGTGAGACAGAACAAGGCTCAGGAGACAGAGAGAGAGACAGAGAAAGACAGACAGAGAGAGAGAGAGAGAGAGAGAGAGAGAGAGAGAGAGAGAGAGAGAGAGAGATTGAGAGAGAGACTATATAGATCTCGGAGTCATCAGAGTAGAGCGATTAATTCATTAACAAACACTGATTAAGCTCCTACTTTGTGCCAGGCGATGTGTTAAATGCTAAGGATACAAATAAAAACATGGAGATAAACTGTCCTCTCAAGGAGTTTAAACTGATGGGAGCTGAGGAGAGCTCCCAGTAAGAGAATAGAGAGAGAAGACAGGAGGTCCTAGGAGAGAGACTGGGGAGTAGCTGCAGGTAAGTGGACCAATATCGATGATAACCTGGTAAAAAAAAAAAAAAAAGCCTGAAAAGAAGCAGATATTAAATTGGGTAAAGCTCTCTGATTTCCCAGGTCAAAGTCTGTCTTTAGTAAGAAAAGAACTGGTGAATTAGAAAAGAGCTTTTTTTTTAATTGAAAGAAATTATTCAAATCCTATGAATGACACTCAGTTAACTGCACAGATGTAGCCTGTCTTACAAGTAAGGATGCCTGTAAGGACAGAAATAGTGAAAGAGCAAAGGAGAATTGCAATGTACACCTAGGGACTCACCCCGCCCCCCTAGGCCCATGTGGGGCCAGTCTCTAACTCACAGGGTTTGAATAATTAAAGGCTGTTTCCTTTAACCTGCTCTCTTTCTCTCTAATGTTATGAAAGATCTAGGGGAGATCAACTTTGTCACGTCCAGGGCAAAGATAAACCCACCTCTAGACCAACTCTGAAGGCACAACTATTTTCTAGTGACTGGGTCAGAGACTTTGAGGCATGCGCCCAATTATAAGATGGTTTTCCATGGAAGGAGCTACTGTTCCTGACACTCAATGCTTAGCCCTGGTGGAGCGTGACAGTAGGGTGACAGGGAGTGGGTGTAGGTAGAGGAAAGATCACTAGGCCTTGGAGGGAGAGCACCTGGCTTGACTTTTCATCTTTTAGGACCAGAGGATTTTAGAGTCAGGAGAGCTTTCACAGGTCTTCTACCTTGACTTTCTTTATTTTAAACCTGAAAAAAAATGAAGGTCAACTTTTCAGTGTAAAAAAAAGTAGTAGAAGGAAGGTGGGTCAAAAGTTTGTGGAATGGTTGAACGGCATGTGAATGTAATGATTAGTATGAACCCCAAGAAGATAAACATGAAGAATTCTGAGAAACTTGGAAAGATCTATATGAACCGATGCAGAGTAAAAAACATAGAACTAGGAGAATGACACACACAATAACCTCCATAATATAAAAGAAAATAGCAGGGAAACATTACAGAACTCTGATCAATACAGTGTTTACCCTTTGATGATGAGTGAGGATAGAGGGGGAAACAGACTTCTTTCTTTAGTCAGAGAGGCAGATGGTGGACTACAGGTGTAGAATGGAGCATACATTTGTGGACATGGTTGAAACAAAAAACAAACTGAAGACCAGAGAGGGAAAATGACTACCTGTGAGAGAATTAGAATTTGAATCATTGTGGGACTTTGTGCAAGTCGCTTAGTTTCTTTGGGTCTTCACTTCCTCATCTGTTAAAGGAGTATAATATTGCTTCTACTCGAGGATATTATCTCCTTTTCAAAATTATTGTAAGGATCAAATGTGGTCATTTATGAAAATAACAACTGGCTATCTAGTGTTCTAAAGCTTGTACATATTCATTTGCATCTTATGACAAACCTGCAAGGTAGGTACTAGTGGTGTCAGATTGTGTGTATGTACCCATGTAAAAATGAATGTTCATATGGATTATCTAAAATCATCTAAAATTGCTTGAGGGCAGCAAGAACAGAGGTCTTTGGAATCTGACCCATTCCTTCCCAAGGGACATTTGATCACTGCCTTGAAGGTAGCAGAAGCAGGGTCCTGGCTGGGTGCTTTTTTCCCTGTCTTTTAGAGTCTTCCTAGTCTCCAATACTGGATTAGAGGAAGTTAGGTGGCTCAGTGGATAAAACACTGGGCCTGGAGTTAAGAAGACCCAAGTTCAAATCTAGCCTCAGATACTCACTAGCTATGTGACTCTGGGCAAGTCACTTAACCTTTGCTTGCCTTGGAGGCAGTGAGGTGGCAAAATGGATAGAGCACTGGCCTGGAATTGGGAAGATCTGAGTTCAAATCCAGTCTCGGTCACTTAACTTCTGTTTGTCTTAATCTACTAGAAAAGGAAATGGCAAACTACTCCAATATCTTTGCCAAGAAAAACTCAAAGTCACAAAGAGTTAGACATGACTGAATAACAACTGGCTTTGAATGATTTGATTATAAATAATGTGTAATTATTATGTAATTATACATCTATTCCTGCACACCCCCACCTGGCCATATGCAGTCTGGTGCTATGATTTAAGGGTTCAAAACAAAAGCCCTTTCTTCTGGTCCCTAGTCCTTAACTTTAGGACTGGGGTGCTGGGTGGTCATCCCAAGCTCACACACACCAGCTTGGCCCTGTCCCACCAAATGCTGGTTACACAAAACATCATGACAAATATGAGCAAACCCATCAATCCAAGCAAATGAAAACTGGACAAGTTCTAGAGACTAGAATATAACCCAAAATATACAAGAGAGAATTTACTTTCTAGATGAGAGTGAAACCTCTCAGCTTAAACAGAGGACCCTGTTCTCACCCAAAGGGGTAAAGTCTTGAGGGGCATACGTTGGGAATCAGGGGCATGCTGAAGAGAAGGCTTCATGTCTTAATCTTCCAGAGTCTCTCTCTCTCTTCCCCACTTTAGGAGTTGGTCCCAAAGAATGTCTGCAGCTTCACAGGTCTCTCTCAAAGAATACGTCTCCTCCCCAAAAGTTCTTGCTTCTTACCCTGGTCCACAGTGTTGCCTTAGTGTTCTCTCTACCAATTAGAAGTCATGTCTATGCCCTGCAAAATGTGCCAGATTTGGCTGGAAGTTGAGGTTTCAAAGGCATTATTATCCCCCATATTACAGATGAGGAAACTGAGGCTCAGAGAGGTTAAGTAATCCACTCATGGTCACATAGCTAGTAATCATCAGATCTGAAGTCATGTTTCTGATTCCAAGAGTTTTTTACCTTCTCTGTCACGCTGCTTGAAAAAGCTTTGGAAACCATCAAGAACTATATGTTATCACTTCAGTATTTGCCAGGCCCTTCCCCATTCTTTACCTCCTTTGATCCTCCTTTGTGAGGAAGGCAGGGCAACAACTATTACCTCTTCCTGAGACATCCAGAAACTAAGTGGAGAAGTAACAAAGATCACCCAGAGAATTCATGGTAGAGCTTGGACAACAGCAATGCAGGTCACCTGACTTTTGATTTGGGGAGCCTGAGGGAATGGGAGTCTGATGCAGGAGCACCAGGTTCAAGCCCAAAGACCTCAAGTAAGAAAACCCTTCACTTTTTTTTTTTTTTTGCTTTTTGGAGGGAAATTTGGGTTAAATGATTTGTCCAAGGTCATATGGCTAGTAAGTGTGTCAAGTGTCTGAAACCAGATTTGAACTCAGGTCCTCCTGACACCATAGCCAGTGCTCTATTCATTACGTCACCTAGCCTAGTTTCCTCATGGGTAAAACAAGGACAATAATACTTGTGTTTCCTGTCTCATGAAGTTGTTATGAAGAAAAGACTTTGTAAACGTTAAGTACCATAGACACTTGCAATTACTATTATTTTCAAGGCATTAAATCTCACCCTGCCCAACTCATTCCAAGGTTAAACTGCAGATAAATATAGGGAATAATCTGGTTCCTCCAGAATCAAAATGTATAATAATCTGGTTGGGAAAGATCTACAGCACTTAATACTCCACATAGCCATTGGTCTTTATCTCATTCAAGGACTTTGGAAATACATAAAAACAAATGATGTGCCAACTATAAATCATTCTTATCTATTCATTAAACCAGCTACCCTAAATATTTCTCTACTGGGCAAGAACTTCGTTTAAGGCAGGTCATGGATCTGACAGCAGGATGGGAGATGAGGTGGGGTGACTTCGGGGTTATCCAGTTTTACTCAGTCCTGAAAAGGAATTCTCTCTCAAGTGGTCCAGATAAATGGCCATTCAGTTTTTTGTGTGAATTCTATAATTTGAACTTTCAATTCATTCATACTGACCTTTCCTGGGATTAGCCTGGATATGTAGGGAGGCAGCAGAGATATGAGTTTGAAGCAGAAGTCTGCTACTTACCACCTGTGTGACCTTGGACAAGAACCTTTCCCTCTCTGGAGTATAATATGTTTGCTGAGGGCAGATCCTGGGGTGTTTCTTTTAAAAATCCTGTCTGTTTCTCCAGAGTGTCTTGCACATAAAATTCTTGTTGGAACAGACTCAAGTTTCCTCATCTGTAAAATGGGGCATGGGATAAAGAGCAGAGTGGGAGATCTCCAAGGTCCCTCCCAGCCATAAATTCTGTGACCTAGGAGAGATCAATGAAGTCTGCCCAAAGACTAAGGCAAGACGGCTGAAGTGAAGCAATTCAGGAAACCTGGCCTGAAATGCTCCATCACTTTAGAGGGAAAAGAGACAAAGAACTCACTTAAATAAATCAGCTGAAGCATAATCAATACCCAAGTCATTTATTTCTTAAATACACATGAAGCTCATGTAAGGGAAAGTGCTAATTTATAGGAACACATTCACTCCCCCCTTACACACACACTCATACACACACTCACACACAGACACATACACACAGACACACACAAAGACACACACACCACACAGACACACACACCACACATCACACACACACTCACAACACACTCACACACTCTCTCTCTCACACACACACACACACACACACACACACACACACTACCCTCTGCTTCTTGCTCAGATCGTGAAACAAGATTCCACATCTGGGGTGCCAAGGGAGCGAGAGCAACGAGCCAGAATTAAAGGCAGGCTGCTTAGCTTTCAGCTGAGGTCGGTGCCTGGCCCCAGAGTTGCCCAGGGTCAGTTCTCAGGGCTGAGCCCATTAAGACAGGGTCACAGACAGGGCCCACCTGCTCTTCTCAGATTCTAGCAAAGCACCAGGACTTTTCTGAGCCATCAAGAAGACTTCTTGGGAGACGCCTAATGCCCAAACTGTCTCTACTCTCTTACTTGGGTAGGTCAGTTCCATCTGCCTAAGCTGCTATTGAAATATTCTGATTCCAGAATCCTTGAGATGGGAAGGGATTTGCAAAGCTTGGGTCCCTGTCTCAGGCAAACAAATGTCAAATCCAGGCATCTGCAACCTTTCTGGACAATCTTACCCATCTTGAATGATCTACAGATAGTTCTGGGTAGAAGAGACCCTTCCTTCAAGGCTCAGCTCTCATATCACCTCCTCCATGAAGCCCTTCCTGCACATACTCCCCCCCCACACACACACACACTGGCCACTCCCCAAGTGAAAATGACCTTTCCCTCTTCAAATTTCTTATGATGCTTTGCCTAGATTTCTCATGTGCCCTTATCATATTCTCTGGTATTGAAGCTATTTACAATCTTGTCTTCTCCACTCTCATACCGAGAGTCCCCTGAACTCAAAGGATTGTAGATTCCAGATCTGGAAGGGCTTTGAAGATCCTCTAGTCCAACCTTCTCATTCCTTTGCAATTGCAGTTGTCCACAGGCAGAATTTGCTCCCTAAGGAGATAGTGAATTTCCTGTCCCATATCTTGAAACAGAGGTTCCCTGTCCACTTGGGGTGGATATAGCTAAAAAGATCACTCTTTAAGTCACATCTTGGACTAACTGACCTCTGGGATTCCTTCCGGCTCTGAGGCTCTGATTCTAAGGCAAAGTGTAAAGTTATTTTTCATCTTTGCCTCCCTAGGTCTAGATACCATCTAGTCCAACCCTTTCATTTTTACAAATGGGGAAATTGAGGCCCAGAGAGGTATAGAGATGCTTAGTTCAATATTTTTGGAATGAAACAGAGGCTGGACTAAATGAACTCTCCAAGTCCTTTCTAGTCTCTGACTGACTGTCCTCAACTTGAACAACAGCTGGTTATCCCAGGGCTGGGTGCTCCCTTCATTAATTTCCCTGACCTCTCCTACAACTTTCATTGAAGTTGCCTGGGCTTATCATAAAACCATCATTGACTCCTGAAATGCCACTTCTCCCCAGGTCTTCATTAACCCTTTGTGCCTCTCCGACAATCACCTGCAAGGGGACCAAGTTCTGCCCTCAGGGAGCTCCCAGTCTGGGTGGAACAAAGGAACAGCACCAGCAGCATTCCAGACCTTGCACTTAAAGGCCTTTTAATCTGGAGAGACCAAGGAGGCCTGCACCCCTGGGTCACACCTTCAAGGGGCTGATAGCCTGTGGGAGGTAGAGAAGGAGCAAACCCCGGGTCTGCCCTGGGAGAGTTCAGTCTGGAAGGGCCCCAGGGGAAGCAAACCTAAGAGGTGCCTTCAGGTTCTTCAGTCTTGGGGGTGGGGCCACAGAGCAGACCAGAGTCCTGGCCATCTCGGGAAGGAAAGAGTTTAAAAGAAAGAAAATTCAAAGGAGAAATCACTGCATTTTGTCCCACCTAAGTCTTTATGGTTTGGCTCAAACAAGAACTGTAGGGGATCTGAGGGATGAGAGATCAGAGGATCAGTGTGAGGTTTGTTTGTAGGGCTGAGGGGAAGGTGTAAGTAACCAAGGTTTTTTATGGGAAATGGGATTTGTGCTGGGCATTGGAGGCTGGGCAGGATCTGGAGAAATGAAGAGGAAGCCAGAGGGCACCAGGGGTAGGGAAAATGTGAACAAAGGCAGGAATGAGACCCTTGTCTACCTCTCAAGCCCCTAACTACTGGCTGTTCTTGTGCGCATTGCCACAGGCCCGCACACATGTACACGCATGCATAAACACAGAGAGCAAGTAAATATTCCATTATCTGGACAGACAACAACTCAACAGTGTCCAGGAACAGATACAAAGTCCCCTAGTGAAATCCCATTTGTGCCTTTCTCCATGCCCAGATCCCCCCGGGGTTGCAATCTCACGGACTAAAGCAACTCAGCAGCTGTTTCATTCTGCTCTAGAACAGGGCCCTTCTTTGGCAACAGGAATGTACTGGTGCTCCTGACGTCTGTCTCCTGTCTCTGGCTAACTCTCTCTTTGGCCCGATGCTTGCCCTGGGTCCTCCCCTGCACTGCTCCTTCACACCCAACCCAGCCTGAAAGCGGAAGGAGGTAGGGAAGGGGAAGCCAGGATCTGACCCTCCGTTCTTTGCATCTCACTCAGTGAGGTTATAGGATCATCTATTTAGAGACGGGAGAGACCTCAGAGGTTGTCAGAAGAGTCCAATGCTCCTCTTTTCTTAGGGAACTGAGACTCCAAGAGGTCATATAATTTGCTCAAGGTCTTCCTGACTTCCAAGTCTAGCACTCTGTCCTACTATAGAAAGACCCCATCACGTAGGTCTATCTGCAAACCAAATCCATACTCTCAGCCAATCTGGACACACACACACACACACACACACACACACACACACACACCACACACACCACGCACACCACACCACATCACACACACATCATACACAGACACACACCCACCATTCACACATCACACACCACACATACCACTCCACACACACATCACATACCACACGTACACACCACACACACACACCATACACACAGATACACACATATCACACACACCACACCACACACACATACCACATATACCACACCACACACACACCATACACACAGAGATACACACACCATGCACACACACCACACCACACACACATACACATATCACACCACACCACACCACACCACACACACACCTTCATATCTGTCTAGAAGCTCTGATACCATTGTTTCCTAGACTCTCACTTCTACATCCCTGGGCTGGAAGGACTGCCTGGCGCCATGTCTTGTCTTGTCTTATCTCGACACAATCAGGAATGTGTTTGTTGTCTCTTCACAGACGGATCCCAATGATGAAGATAATCTAGTGACATCTCCCTCCTACTGCAAGAATCCCAACACTTTTCTCATTTCATCTTGATAACCCTCTTGGCAAGTTCTATGTGTATTTATCCCCACTTATAGGTGAAAAAACAGGCTCACTGTTGTTCAGCTGTGTCCAACTCTTCATGACCCCATTGGGGTTTTCTTGGCAAACATACTTGGAGTAATTTGCAATTTCCTTCTTCAGCTCATTTTACAAATGAGGAAACTAAAGCAAACAGGGTTAGGTGACTTGCCCAAGGTGACACACATAGTAAATTTCTGAGGCTTGATTTCAACTCAGGTCTTCCAGACACCAGGCCCAGTGCCTTTTCACTGCACCACCTAGCTACGGCTTGGCTGTGATTATAGTTAAGTGTTTTAAGTGTGAGAGAAGATTCAGGATTAGGTCAACCTTGCCCCTAGGTCCAGTGTTTTTTTTTTGAACCACATACACAATTATACCTCTCAATCCTACATCTCTAGCCTTACTCTCTCCCTTTAGCTTTAGGCCCCCATCTTCCTGGATCCCTGCTAGTCCTTTAGTTTCAATATCTTGGTCTGCCAGCAAGGCTGTAGGATCTCAGACAAGACTGTTAGTATTTCTGGGTCTCAGGTTCCTCACCAATAAAGTGAAAGGGTTGAACTTAATGACCTCCAATGTCTCTTCCAGCTGAAAGTCTACAATCCTATCCTCTTAGCTCCAGATTTGGGTTGATTATGGCAATATAGTGTGAAGATAACCAGATGGGAAGTCAGAGGACCTGGGCTCTTGTGAGTAACTCTTGTTACTTACTTCCTCTGTGCCTTCAGGAAGGCCACTTAACCTCCTCTATATGGATCCTTCCAGCTGTGAACCTATAATACTATGATCCTCCCTCCATAAACCTACCCATCTTGGCTTGAAACCTAGAGATATCTTTGACTCTGCCCTCTTCCCCATCCCTAATCCCACCTCCAATTCCAATCAGCTGCCAAGTCTGGTCAATTCTATCTTCAATAACACCTTTCAAATCAGTCCCTTCCTCCCCAGCACTCTAGTTCAAAAATCCTTCATTATCTTTTGCCTAGCTAAAAAAAAAATAACCTCCTAATTTGCCTCACTCCCTACAGCCTCCTCTCTAATGCATCCCTCACATAGCTGCCAAATGAATCTTCCTAATTTATAGAGTCAACCATGTCATTCTTCTGCTAAAAAAAAATCTTCAGTGGCTCCTTACTGCTGCTGGCATTAAACAAAACAACTCTTCAACCTGGTATTTATGACCTTCCACAATCTGTCTCCAACCTACCTTTCCAGTCTTATTTAACTCTGTTCCACTAGACAAATGTATTATGGCAAAGAGATGACTATGTGTTCCTGATCTTGTCTTACCCTTTGCCACCTCTGAGAAAGCTGTGCCCTATCGCTTGGGGTGTATCCTTACTCACCTCCACCTTTCCAAAGTCTTCTTCCTTCAAGCCCCAACTTGATCAGCCTTCCCTGATCCCTCTAAGTAAGAGTGTTCTCCCCATTATAGTAGAAGTGCCTTGCAAATAATGAGGTTTCATTCTCTCGACTTCTATTCCCAACCTAGCACAGTGCTGGGTACACAGGAGGTGCCCACTACTTTTTGCCTCATTCTCTCTCCCCTCAAATTTTCCTAGAGAACTTTGGCCAGATGCCTTCTCTGTTGCCCTCTCAACCTACCTTATACCACACTTATTGGTGGACGTGTCATGGCCCTTGCAATAAAATATCGCAGTTGCAATATTGCAAAAGATTGCAAAATCTCTTGAAGGCAGAGAGTGTGGCATTCCTTATCTTCCAATTCCTAGCAAGAAGCATAGTACCTCATATGAGGTGCATCATTAATGAATGGTTGCTTACTGAACAGATCGCAACTTCTCTGCTTTGGGAGGGATGGCTGGGATCATCTGATCTAATCTTGATCCTGCTGCTGGAATCCCAATATTGCCCAGGATTTTGCCAGGAACTGTCCTTGGCAATTCTCTAATTCTCCCCGGTAGCATAATTATTTGTGTCCTTAGAATGCCTGCTCTTCCAGAGGGGGGTTTATGTCTCGTTTGCACACCGCAGTCCTGGTGCTGAACATAATACCTTACACCACGAAGGTGCTCAAAGGAACTGTAGAAATTTTCCATTCTGCCCCTCTTATTTTCCATATGGAGAAATGTAGTGGTAACCACACTGGCATAACCAGGATGGCTACTAGCACAGGTTCTTAGATTTGCTTTATTAGGAAAAATACTGTTTAAGGGGTCAACAATCTTTTTAAAATTACATTCACTAGGCAGGGGAAAAGTCAGCACCCTGAACTTCAGAGAAAATATAAGCAGAGAAATAAAGACCAACACACAGGGCTATGACTGCCTGAATCAACTCTACACTTTGCATACATCTCTGCATTGAGAGAGCCTTTACATCTGAGCAGTTGGGGAGCTCTGAACATACAGCCACTCAGAATCTCAACCAGGGAATCACAAGATCTTTCTCATAAGCAAGACTACAAAGCAAAACACCAACTCAGAGTATATATACACTTCTTAAAGCCAGAAGGCATCACAACCCTCATGACTCAGTGCCTGATTAGAAATTAGCAAAAGGTGTGAAAGCCTTCCCACAAGCAAGCCTCCCCTAAGCAAGCTTCCCTTAATGTGCTCCACTAAGGCCTATTAATGGGTGAGGAGATCTTAAATCCCATTAATATTACAGGAAACAAGAGGTTCTGGGAAGTGATTTACCTAAGGCCATACAGGGAGTAATTAACCCAGCATTTAAACTCAGGTCTTCTGACCCCCTAAATCCAAAATCTGAACCTTGCCCTTTCTACTATTTAAGTAGTAGATGTATAGGTGGCACCGTGGATAGAGAGCTGGGACTGGAGCCCAGAAGGATTCATCTTCCTGAATTCAAATCCACTCCCAAACACTTACTAGCTATGTGACCCTGAGCAAGTCACCTACATGGTGATGCTCACCTTTGGGGGGCATCCTTCACAAAGAACCATTCAAGACTTAGAATTTATTTAACTTCTCAGTCTTTATTTTGCTCATCTATAAATAAGAGATTGGGGCTAGAGTCTCTAAGACCACTTCTAGCTCTAAATTCTTTAATCTTGTATGCAGTCACAGGGAACCCTCAAAAGGCATTCATCTATTCCATGATGGACAATTGTAGTTCAAAAGTTCCTCTAGCTAAAAATCTGCTTCCCTGTATCTCTCCTCTCACCCCATACTCTACCACTCCTGGTTCAATTTAATAAATATTAAGTACATCCTCTATACTAGTCATCGGGGCATCAATGATAAAAAAAAATCCACAACTTTCTGCCTTCTAAAATCAAGCAAAAGTAGTTTTCTCTCTCCTTCCAACAACAGTCCTTCAGATACTCTAAGGCAGCCATCATAGGTGTCCTTAAAGTCTTCTCTTTGACAGGTGAAATGCTTTTTGATCGATCTCTATACACTTAAATACTTAGCACTCTGGGTTGCTCTACTTTGTCAATGTCCTTCCTATAATGTGGACCCCAGCCCTGAATACAGTCTCCAGGCTGGTCACACGGGGTATAAAATAGTGGGACTCTCATCTCCCTCTGGACTAGGCTGAATGACATCTTGGAAAATGGCACTAGTGACTGTTGGATGCCGCTAATAACACTGAGTCACCCAAAATACCTAGATCTTTTCTACATGCATCATCTGGCCATTCTTGGGTGACCTTGGGCAAGTCACATTTCCCCTGTCACAAAGCAAAGAGGGAAGCCCAGGAGAGGTTCAAGATCCCCAGCCTTTCCTTAACACCTTCAGAAGCTTCAGAGCATTTTGAGGCAGCTCTTATATTCCCGGAGATGTAACTATTGTCTCTATGCAAATTGATCCCAGATCTACACACCCAGTATTCATCTTAATCCTGAACACTAGTCTCATGTCTCCAACTGGCTGTCTGTTGGGTATCTCCCCTTGGATCTCCTACAGACACCTCAAACCAAACTTGTCAAAAAATGAACTCATAATCGTTTTCCCACCCCCAACCCATATATTTTCCTAACTGTCTTATTTCTGACTAGCCCTCCAATAACATTCAAACCTTGGCATTGTCCTGTACTTTTCACTCTATGTCACCCCCATAACCAAATGGTTGCTCAGTCTTATTGCTTTGACCTTATCATCTCTTGTATCCATCTGCTCTCTTGGCTCTTATTCAAGCCCTCATCACCTCTCATCTGGGGTCTCCCTGGACCTAATCTCTTCTTTACCTACTCCATCCTCCCACATGCAGACAAACCAATATTGCTAAAACACAGAAGTGAGTAAGGAACTCTCCTACTCAAGAAGCTTCAATGACTCCCTCATCCCTTCTTCCTCTTGGATCCTTCAAGGCTCTGTTCAAATGCCATATCCTTCCAAAGGCCTTCACCCTCACCCTCACATGTATATCCTGGAAATAATTTTGTATTTATCTTATCTGTATTTTGTACTTAATTGCCTATATATGTGTTTATTTTCTTCCAGCAGAAAGCATGCTCCTTGAGGACAGGGACTGTTTCATTTTATGTTTGTCTCTAGCATCTAGCTATCCTGACACATAGTAGGACTGAATAGATGCCTATTAATTGATTGATTCTGAACCCTACTTTCCTCTTCTGTGAAATGAGGGTAATTCTTCTCCCACTACCTTCCTCATAGAGTTGTTGGGAAGAAAGCACTTTGTAACTTCTTTTAAAGCAGTACAGAAATGGTAATAAATATTAGTAATTAGTACTGCCTTCACTGCTACTGTTGTGTGACCTTGACCAAATCACTCCACCTCTCGTGAAATGGCAATAATCAGACTATTTACAGCTCATCAGGTTGTTGTCAGGACCAAAGTACTTTACAAACCTTTAAGCACCATGGGAACTAGAGCTATTATTACTGTAAACTTACAAGGTATGAATGAAGAGACCCCAGCCCATTCAAAATCAAGGGCAACCTCCCTGGAACCCAGAAATTCAAGCATCCAAGATACTCATCACCAATGCCTTGGAGGGCAGGAAGAAGGGAGCAGTTTCCCCTGATAGCCTGCCCGACTGCCATTGGAATAGTCCCCTCCTCATTCCCTACTACCTGTTTTCAGCTAGTGAATTTACACTCTAGCACCATGTGGACCAATACACTTAAAAGAAAGCCAAGTGATAGAGCTTTCTAAACTATACCTCTTAACAACAACAATAACAGCAGCAGCAATAATAATATTGTAGAACAGAAGGGGGCTGCACAGGACCAATGACCATTTACAATTTTTATTGCTTTTCATGGTACTGTTGCCAAAGAATCCATCACCCAGTGGCCAGCCTTCTGGTGATGAGCCTCTCTTTGCTTAGCTAGGCTGGTCCTCAGAAAGCAGACTCAGTCTATTGCCAAGGCCATATACAAAGTCTTTTCAGCCTGGCAGAACCTGCCAGAGCTTAGTTCTGCTGGCATGGTTTTCTAGAGCCTAGGGATATCTCCATATCAGAATGAGGCATCAGAGTAGAACTTTCTGCAGTGATGATAGCAGAGTGGCAGAAAAGGAGACAAGAGATGCTATGAATCACAGTTTTTAGAGCATCATCTACAAACCTTAACTTGACTGTTGGCACTCTAAAATGTGAGACCGTTGTCCAAAGACCTAAAAGGGGACATGCTGTTGGAGGAGCTCTATCCTATCAATCTTGACATTTTGGCTACAAGCCAGAAGAAAGCAGGAAGTGGCAGCTAAATGGAAAATGACTCACAGGTATTCAATCCATGGGGAGGCAATGAGAAGAACTGGCGGAATTTGGCTCATCTCACACCCAAAGGCAACAAGAAACATGATTTCATGGGGTATTTGGCCGTCTTGTATTGCAGTGTCCACAATCAGTATCTGCACAAAAACTGCCATGAAAATAATGCCACTTTCTACACCAATGTTGGTTGCACAGGACAAAGAAGTAGAGATATTCTGCAAAAAACACAAGAGCCTCCAGATCTAATCAACATACACTTTTGATACCTGGTGAATTCAACTCAAAAGGAAGAGAAGTGAAGATGAAGAGAGATATATTGAGAAGGAATGAAAGAGGCTGAACACTTATCAATCATACAAAAGTCTAGCACTTTTGCATAAGTAATACTTTCTTTGAGAAAAGAATTAGAAGAAAACTAGAGGTAGTAAGTACCAAATAATACTTTTAAAAATGAAATAGATTATATTTTAACAGACAGGAAAGGACTCATCATTGATGTGGGAGTTGACCCTTAACAGCTGTCTATGTAGAGTCAGACCACTGACTAGTTAGAGCAAAGATCAATATTAGTTTAAAAGCCAAAAGAAAAAATAACAATGAGAAAATTATATATTGTGTGAATTTGGAACAATTTAATCCTGAACTTCCTTTCTCAGACTTTGTTAATACCAAAAAGGTAATCAAGAGAACACCAACAACCACAGTTCTGTATATCTACTTTTCCATGTACTCACAAAATATTTATGAGATTCCTTATGAAATGCATTTATACATGCATCAAGGGCATTTCCAATATGGGTATTAGTCAGGAACAGGTAAACGACTGCAGGTGACTCAATGAAACACTTCTTCACCCTGTTGTAATCAAGTGAAAACTGTACAGAATAACAAGATCCTATCAAGCTTGTGGGCTTTTTTTTAGTATGAAGAAGCTTCTGATTCATTAGAACAAACATGCCAACTTAAAGGCTCTTTTTGAACAAGGGTCTCTGATCCATACATCAAAGTCATTCAAGATTACTCAAACAAGCTAACAATGGAAGCATCCTCGCTCAACAACAATCATAAACAATAGGTGAGACCTAAAGCAGGGAGAAATATTCTTGCCCAAGGCATCTGACATGGTGACAAGAGATCCAGTGTAGAGCCCAAGCTGGAGAGGGTTCCCTGTGGATGTAGATGGTAAGGTCTTCCAGATGCCCCTTTTTGAAGATGGTATCATTCTGGTTGCATCAAGACCTATAATACTGCTAAATCTCCCAGAAAAGATCTCTAAGTGCTCAAAAATTCCAACCTGATCACCCACCCAGCAAAGAACAAGTGGATAAAGAGTGTCTCTTACCTAGATTATGACATGATAGAGCTTGTCCACTATCTATATCTATCTATCTATCTATCTATCTATCTATCTATCTATCTATCTATCTATCTATCTATCTATCTATCTGTCTGTCTGTCTGTCCGTCCATCTATCTACCTACCTATCTATCTCTACATCTATCTCTATATCTATCTATCTACAGCTATATGTATATCTCTATATATCTATCCATCTTGGAGAGACAATACAAATGGATAAGTTGGGCCCAGAATTAAACAGTGGAAAGAGGACAGCAGGCTGTATTGACTTCCTGAAATTGTAAAACTCCTTTAATGAATCCAAGCTTCTTTTGGGAAAGTCCCATCCTTTAAATACCAATTGTCTACTAGTGTTGTTGTATGGCTATGATGTATGAATTATAGTAGTCTCCAAGGAAATGGAAATGGTTTTCATACAGAAAGCAATGGAGAGGTCCATGGTGGTCATGAGCAGGCTGAGGTATAATAACAATGAAGAACATCAAAGAAGAACAAGAGTAGAAGATGCCATCAGGGAAATGCATGTATGATAGGAGGAAAAGATAGTCTGGCCACATGCCAAGGTGGAAGGACAACAAATCGATAACCTGACTATTCCACTACAATTCTCATGATGTCAGAAGAAAGTACATTGGGTAGCTCTCCTATTTCAAACTTATTGGAAGGTGTAGACAAGATAAAATCACATGGGATGAGCAGGAATGAATAGGTTGATATATATATCATTAAAAAGAACATTCATGGGGCGGCCAGGTAGCACAGCGAGTAAGAGCACCAGCTCCAGTGTTGGGATGACCTGGGGATCAAATCCAGGCCCAGATACTTAGCACCTACCCAGAAACACCTGGCTGTGTTACTTAACCCCGATTACTTAAAAAAAAAAAAAAGAATATGCAGATTGGCAAGATTGCATATCTCAATGGTCTATGATTTCATTGATATGGGCATGCCTTCCATTGGCATAGATTACAATTCATCAATGTCTTCTTATCCTATAAGCCATGTCTTATAACATGTGTTGTCTACCCAATGAGTCATCTTCATTTAGGTTTCTTGACATAATATAGATACCGATGAAAGACCCGAGTTATCCATCAATTATCCGTCTTTCTTACTGTGTGATCAGTTATATATTTCATAGGATCACAGATTTCAAGCTAAGGGACCTCAGAGATAATTCTATTCAGTCCTCCCATTTTATAGATTTCTTTGATGATTTCTTTAAATTGTCTTGGGTGGGGGCAGCTAGGTGGCGCAGTGAATAGAGCATGGCCCTGAAGTCAGGAGGATCTGAGTTCAAAACCAGCCTCAGACACCTGACACAACTAGCTGTGTGACCTTGGGCAAGTCACTTAACCCTAACTGTCTTGCCTTCCCCCCTCAAAAAAAAATTATTTTTTTCATTAAATTCAGGTATGAATTAATGAAGCTTACTTATGCTTTCCTCTTCTTCCTCTTCCTTATAGCTCTCATTTTAATAACAATTCAAGGTTTCTGAAATGCCTTTCCCATAATAGATCTGTGAGGCAGGTAGCATTATTAGTCCTATTTTATAGATGAGAACACTAAGGCTCAGAGTAGTGAAATGATTTCTTTAGAATCACACACTAATCAGTGTTAGAAGTAGGTTAGAACCCTGGCTTCCTAATTCCAAGTCCAACAGTCTTTCCACATATGTGTAAACACACAGATTTATACACATACATGCATACACACAAATAAATATAACACTTACATGTGTATATATAAATACACAAAAATAAAGCTTGGTTTGAATCCTATCTGTGCTCAGTACAAAGAATGAATAGGAAGAGAAACATTTAAAAACCATCACATGTTTAAGCCATTCCCTTTTCCAAAGAAAAATATTTGTCATTTTTATTTATTTTTTTGAACAGGTGTCAACCTCTAAAGCGAATGACCTTTAAGACTTCCAAGCTAGCATTTTAGAAGGAACAGGCATCCTGTGAAATCATGAAATTGGGGAAGGGAACACAGGCTACAAAATTCAGTTACTGCAACTCCAAAATGCCACCATTGGGGATTGGAAGCTGCTACCTTGACAGGGTGTTGCTCTCAAATGATGAGATCGAGGGCCCTAGAAGCATAAATTTATGTATTCACACATGGATGTATAGATAGAACCCCCCTTTTCATCCTCTTTATAAACCCCTTCCCATTCTTGCTTTGGACTAAGGCAGTAGGCAGCTTTAACCAAACATAAAAAAATAGATGAAAATTCCCAATTTACATACATTTGCCTACACATGCACACACATGTGTACACACATGCCACTTGGAGAATCTTTATGAAAAAGAACTGTTCATTTAATGAAAGTGTTACTGGTCCAGTAAAGGGCTGGATTAGATGACCTTTAAGGTGCCTTCCAGCTCAGAGATTCTGCAATGTTCACTTCCATGATTCACATTAAATAGGCATCTTACTAAGTACATTTAAAATATGATGTGAATTACAGCACTTTGACTTAGAGTTAGGAAACCCAGTCTAAGCCCTAACCCTGTCGTGGATTTGATATGACCTTGGATATGTCACTTGTTCTCTGTGGGACTCAGTTTCTACTTCTGTAAAATGCAAAATAAAATCAGAGTGAGAGGGGATTATTTGCATTGGCAAAGGATTTTTTGCTTTACAAGATGATTCATCAGAGTTCCTTTAAAAGTAGTGGGCTCTGCTGATATATTTAAAATGAGAATCAATTTGCAAAAAAAAAATGTATTTACAGGAAGGCATGTATTACATAAAGAAGGGCCCTCATGTTCTGCCATCATGTTGAAAGTATAGACAGTTATAACTTTTCATCTAAGTCTGAAGTTTTGTATTTCCTGACATAAAGGCTTGCAAATGTGAGTATACACATCGTGATGGTTTTATGTTTCAGTGTATGAAACAAGCCTGTATTTCTCCAGCTAAGAGAACTGGCATTAACCTCCAAGGTAGCTGGAAAGAGAAATGACAGAGATATGCAGGCTTCTCCAAGGCAGAGAGAGAAACTGGGAAACCAAAATATCAATCTATCTCTTAAGTTTTTGCTGGATGTCTCCCTCCAGCTTTGCACTTGACCAGATCATGGGGAAGAGAAAAGGGAAACAAACCCAGGCCCTTTCCTCAGGGAATTCAGAGTCTTGGGGTCAGAGAAAGACAATTCAGTTCAACAAATATTTATTAAAAGTCTGTTATATACAAGAAGGTGCTTTATTAGATGCTAGAGATATGAAAAGAAAATAGTGCCTGCTTTCAAGGAGTTGACATTTAATGGCAAGGACACAAAAGGAGACTAAAAAGCGTAATACAGTGTCATCTGAGGAGGGAGGGAGAGCACTAGCAACAGAGCTGAGGTGTGGAAGAAGATGAGGATGTGAAAGGGAAGATAAAGAGGGAGGGGATTACAGGGGAATGCTCTGTGCCAATGCACAGAGGTGGCAGATGGAATGTCAGGATTCCATAGTAGCTAGTAGAGTAGGATCATAGAATCATATACTCAGAACTGGAAGGGACCTTGGAGGTCATTTAGTTCAACCCTCTCATTTTATTGATTAGGAAATTAAGACCCACAGAGGTTAAATGACTTGTCCAAGATCACACAGATATGAAGTACAAATAGCTGGATTGAAGCCCAAGTAAATTAATAAACTAATCAATCCAAGTCAGTCTATCAATTTATCAATAAGCATTTACTAAGAGTCTGTCATGTTTCAGATGTTTTGCTTCATGCTGGGGATACAAAACTAAAAATGCAATTGTTCCTGCCCTCAAGGAGCTTATATTCTACCAAGGGAGACAAGATGGGCAAAATAAGGGAATTGGGAAAAGTTTATTGAGGAAGGTGTTGAATGGACAGAGTTTTGAAAGAAACAGAGATTAAATGGCAGCTCATTCCATGCACAGATAGGGTACAGCCTATACAAGGTGGAGAGAGGGGGTGGAGTGACACCCATGGAGGCAAGCAACATGGATAAAGCCCTGACTTTGGAGTCACAGGGCCTTGCTTCAGATCTCACCTCTGGAAATTACCGTGTGAACCTTAGGGAAGCTACTGAACCTTAGCTTCCTCATGTATAAAATGAGGAGCTTGGACTACATGGCCTCTGAGGTCCCTCCCAGGACTAAAGGCATGAACATGTGAGGAATGGCTGGACCACAGGGTGTAAGAAAAGAGTAATGTATAATGGAGTTGAAAGGTAAGGTGGGTAGCACATTGTGAAGGTCTTTAAAAGTTAAGTCTCTAAAAAACCTCATACTCTCCTGTGCACCATAATAAAACCAGGCTCAAAGAACAAGTTGGAGCTAAATTGCAGAGGGAGTTAAATATTAGACAGAGGAATTTGAATTTTATTTTCAAGGCAGTGGGGAGCCACTGAAGGTTACTGAGTAGCGACATGGTCAGATTCACAGTAGGAAGATTATACTGGCAGCTCTGTGAAGGAAGGGTTGGTGTAGTTGGAAGCAGAAAGACAAAGAAGGAACAAGGTCTAACATGGCCCTTGAAGTCTCAGTTTCAGGGTTGGGGGAGAAGGAGAGAAAAGAGAAGTAAATTCAGGCTCTGTCCTCGGGTATTCCAGTCTCTGACACAACTGCTTGTCTATAACCCCTGAGGAGTCAGTGAAAGTGGATGGGTCAGGAGATGGGGACTTGCCAAGGCATAGGCTAAAGATGATCATTTCTATGGATTCAAAATAAATGTATATATAAAAAGATTTGGGAGAAAAGAGGATCTGTGTAGGCTGGCAATATCAGGAAAAACTTTTTGGAAGAAGCAGAATCATTGAGCTAGGTTCGGAGGGACAGGAGGGAATTGGAGAGGCAGATATTAGGATGAAGGGTATTCCAGCTTGGGGAATAGTTGAGCCATAGGAAGAGTAACTGGCAGAGGGGCAAGATGGATTCTTATTGAGAAAGCAGGCGGAGAAAGGGTTTGGGAGACATGGAAAGGACAGTTTTCTTCTCTCACACATATACTGTTTCCTGTCTTCTTGGCAGAGAGCTAAAATGTCCCCTTTTTTAAAAATAAGAAATTGTTTCCCAAGGGGAATTTTAATGATCAGTAGAAAACACTTTAGTTTCCACCCCCTTCTTAGTTAAACAATTAACAGATCACTGGTATAAAGTGGGTCATAGTCATAGATTTCCTTCTAGAAGTTCTTTCAAGCTGGGGACAATGAGGCAGGAATCCCCAAGTGCCTCATTTCTGTAATAGCTCTGAGGATGGTGCATGGAACCTTCTAGCTCAGGTCTGCTTGCCCAAACTGAAGAGACTGTTTTATTCAGTCCAAGGAGACATAATGTGTGTGTGTGTGTGTGTGTGTGTGTGTGTGTATGTAAAGAAGGATGGGCTTTGGGGGCAAAGATGATGATTTCTCTTTTGGACACAGTCACTTTGAGATGCTCAAGTAGTTTAGAGCTCAGATATGGAGACCTGGGAGTCATCTGCAGAGAGATAATAATTGAACCCTTAGAGCTGACGAGATGATCTTCAGATGAGAAACTTTGTCACAAAAAGGTTAAGTGACTTGTCCAAGGTCACACAAACCCAAGATTCCTGATTTTAGGAAGGTTCAGGGAACCAAGAACTTAGGATAGTTTTACCTGACATAGAAAATCTGGTCCTCAAAAGGGAGTTCAGAGATTATCTAGACAATACAGACTGTAAACTGAGGAATGATCTACCTAGGGTCATACACCTAGTAAGGATTCTGATGGATATCCTCAGACTCCTAAGTCTAACAGTCTTTTCAGTACTCCATAATGTCCTTTGGGACTTAATAAGGAATCAATGATATGAAACAAAACCCACCAGGAATGAGGGGCTTGGACAAGATAGCAGCATTAAAAAGCATCACAATATGGCTATATCTCACCTTTGTCATATCATAGGCTCATCTCCAGGTGTGGGCAAGCCAGTATTTAACAACCAGCTCTCCAGAAAAAAAAAAGTACATGGGGTACACTTCTAAGCTTAATGTGCATTATTAACATTTTCACCTTGCACATCTCCCACTGCTGCCCACCACATTCCAGTCAAAGAGGATGTTTCAAAGTGTCCCATCCATCTGGTCCCTCCTATCTGGCATCTTCTTCCTGGTGGAATCCAACTTATCCTTTTAGGGCCCACTTCAATGCCACCTTCTCCATGAAAATTTCCCTGATTCTCTCTAGCTAAAGGTGGCTATTACCTCTTCGGATCTCACATAATTTTATACTTTCCTTAAGAACATGTCATAGTCTGGATGGTATTTTATATTCATCTGTGGCCAGATCTTATCACCCTTTACTAAATTGTAAACTCTTTCTGTAAAGCTTTGAGTTGAGAATAGCTGCATGATCTTGGACAAGTCACTTGCCCCTCCTCTGTAAAATGAGGAGATTAGAATTTGATCTCTAAGCTCCCTTCTAACCTATAAATCCTATGATCCTTTTAACTTCCCATCCAAAGACTAATCAGAACAAAACAAGCAGTTCTAAATAATAGACTGAATCTGAAATCAAAGACCGGGGCTCCAATCCCAGCTGTGCCACTCAGTACCTGTGTGACCTTGGCAAATGCTTCTACTTCTCTGAGCCTCAGTTTTCTCGTTTTTTACATGAGAAGGCTGGACAAGGTAATCTGTTGCTTTCTAACTCCAAATTCTAAAATCTTAGAGCAGAGACCATGCCTTAGCTTTACATCTCCTTGAGTATGGGGCACTCCACATAGTAAAAACTCGATGAATGCATGCATTTTAAACAAGATATCTGACAGATTCACTCAGCCTTACCATGCTCTGACTGAATTAAAAAAGAAATACATAGACACAGCACCCAAGAGTTAAAACTAGATGTACCATCTCTCTCTTTCTGCAACATACCACATTAAAATGACTGTGTAGTTGGTCTTCAAATATTTCTTCATCTTGGAAACAAAATCACAGCCTCCCAAGTTATGCCTCAACTAGGGCTATGTTAATTCCCCCTTCTGAAGCCACCTTTGGCTTTCCAAAGCTCCATTCCTGGGACAAGACCTGAAGGATCTGTCTTCAAGTTTTCATTAATCCACAAATAACCTACTCAAAGGGTATTATTATTGGGGGGGGGGGGAAAAGGCGCTTTAAGGGGGGGGGAGGAGAACCAGCATCTCAAACTCTGTTCTCTCAACACATACGACACTGTCTTATTATTTTTTTGGGACAGAAAAACACCAGAGGGCTTATTTTCAGGGGAGGGCTTATTTTAATGAACATTGACAGCAATTTTAATAAACAGGTAAATGTGAACAAAAAAATGTACCTTTATTCAATAAGCAAATCACTGAGGAAGAACAGGATGACTCGCTCACTGCTGCAGCTCTGATTGGATGAAGCTTGGAGCGCGGCGTGCATTTCACCCGGGGGGGGGGGGGAGGACGGTACATAGAGAGGGTACCGTAATGTAGCGTGTAGTGCAGGGGATCACCTTCACTACAGTAGCAATCTCAATAGGGCTTATTTTTGGGGGAGGGCTTATTTTAGAAGAATCTTACACAGTAAGGGGAGGGCTTATTTTCGGGATAGGTCTTATTATCGGGGAAACACGGTAGTGGAAAGAAAACTAGATTAGGAATCAGGAAAGTTGGGTTGGAATTTTGGCATCACCACTAACCATGGGCCTCAGTTTCCTTCGCTGTGAAATAAAAGAAATCATAGGATTGCATATTTAGAAGTAAAAAGCACTTTCAAGGTCACCTAGTCCAACTCCCTGATTTTACAGTCAAGGGAACTGACAGAAGGTTAAGGTGCTTTCCCAAGGTCACAGGAGGTCAAAGAGATCAGATTTAAACCCAGATCCTCTGACTCAAAAACTCAGCCCTCTTTCTGCTGCACAATTTCTTCCTAACCTGAGCTGATCTCTAGAGGCACCTCCCAGCTCTCACATTCTGTGTTCTAGGGTCAAATGAAATCAATTCAAATCAACAAACATTTATTAATTGCCTGCTATACACAGAGCATTATGTTATTGGGGATAATAAAGGCAGAAAGAAAAAGGAATAGTTTTGCCTTCAAGGAGCATTCCGGGTATACAACATGTGTCCACCTAAGGAAATACAAAGTACATCATATAAACAAATACAAAATAATTTCAAGATGGAGAAATGCTGATTACTGGAAGGAATGGCTCAGTAGAGGATTCATAGTGGAGGTGGTACCTAAGCTATGTTTTTGAAGAAGCTGAGAAATGAGATAGAGATGAAGATGGCAAGTGATCCAGACACAGTACCTTCCAGAAGGAATGATTGTTTGGCAGGATCCAAAACTGTAGAGGGTAGTATGTGGTATAATGGTGAGAGCACCTAACCTGGAGTCAGGAAGACTTATCTTTGTGAGTTCAAATCTGGTCTCAGATGCTTACTAGCTGCATGACCCTGGGCAAGTCACTTCACTCTGCCTCAATTTCCTTACCTGTAAAATGAGCTAGAGAAGGAAATGGCAAACCATTCCAGTATCTTTACCAAGAAAACCTCAAATGGGGTTGGACCCAAATGAAATGACTCAACAACAACAACAAAACTGTTAAGAGGTTGAGGATGAGGACTGAGGCATAGCCATTGGGTTTAGCAGTTCATTGATAAGACAGGAATGGGGGTTGGTCTGATTTTGGTCAAGAGACTGAAAAATGAGTGGGAAGCAAAGAGATGGAGGCAATGAATGCAAACCACCATTTCTAGGCCTTTGGCTGTAAAAGGCAAAAGAATGGTAGGATCAAACAAAGGACTGTTTTATGTATGGGGTAGGCGTGGGGAATTTTACAATGAGGAAGGAGTGAATAAAGAGAGGCTGAAATAGAAAGAAAGGGAATGATGAAGGGGGCAAATTCCTGGAAAAGATGGAAGAGGATGGGAAAAAGAGTACAAGGTTAGTCTCAGCAAGAAGTCTCACTTCTTCCTCAGAGACCGGTGCAAGGGAACGCAGAGTAGGCAGTTCTAAAGGGTGTGGTGTGAGTTATGGGCGCCATGAGGGAGAAAATACTTCAGAGGGCTGGGATGGAAAGTCCTCTGCTGAAAGCAGATGAGATAGGAAACTGAGAAGGAGGGAGAAGGTTTGGAATAGCCACTGTAATTAGTGTTATTGAGAGAAGGCCAATCAGGGAAGAATAAAGCAATTGTTGTGCACCAGTGAAGGCCCAGTTGAAATTGGTTAACATAAATTTATAAAACTCTTTGGCACAGTCCTCCAAAAGTGCCTGTGGATAGTCGGAATCCCATTAAAAGATTCTATGAGGGGCGGCTAGGTGGCGAAGTGAGTAAGAGAACCAGCTCCAGAGTCAGAGGACCAGGGATCAGTTCTGGAGTCAGAAACTTAACACCCACACAATGTAACCTTGGGCAAGTTACTTAACCCCAATTGCTTAAAAAAAACATTCTATAAATTGGGTGTTATGGCAAAACAATGCAAGGGTTTGGGTGGCAATAACAACCAAAAAAAAAAAGAGGCCATTGATGGATACCTGTGGAATGGCCCATTTGCTCACAGATGTGGATGGTGAAGGGAGGTAAAGTGATAGGAGCAGGGTTGCCATCTTGCACAGAAGACATCTTAGGGCTTTGTAAAGAGAAGGGAGCTGGGAGTTAGTAATATAAAGAGAACCCTGAGACCTGAAGTATATTGAGGAAACCCCTACAGCTACCTCATCATTCAGTCCCCCTGTCATTGACAGGGTTGAATACTGCCTGAGGTCAAGGAACTATGCTGGCTCTCAGGGAGCTTACAATAGGCTTGTGGAAGCAAAATTCTAGAAACCACAAGAGAAAAACAGGAAAAAAAAAAGAATCAAATGCTAAATAGTTAGGAAAAGAGTGTCTTATCCCAGGAGTTTAGTTTAAGGGTTCCATGACAGAGTTGGACTTAAGGTGAGTCTTGAAGGAGGGATTGTAAACAGAAGGCTGGGAAGACTTTCCATATGGGGACAGTGACATGAGCAAAGGGACCACAGAAAGAATGATATGGGCAAGGGATGGTCAGGTGAAGGAAAAAAGGAAGGAGTAGGAAAGATCATCATGGAGAGTGAAAGAAAACTGGAATTAGAGTATGATTCCAGGCCCTGCTGCTTCTTACTTGTGTGACCTTGGGTAAGTCACTTTCCTTCTCTCTGCATTGCAGTTTCCTCCTCTATTAAATGAAAAGATTGAACTAGAAAATCCCTAATGCCCTTTCATGAAAGGTTTCACATCCTATGATACCATTCAATGTTCCTACAAGATCTTCTGTTTGGGGGAGGTGTGCAGTAGCAAGCTTATAAGAAGTGGACACATCAGCTAGGTACAGCCAAAGCTGATCTGGAGTCCATGACATCTGATGGGGCTTTTTCTAAATAAATCTTCCTATTCATTTTAGTGAGGAACCATATTGGAGTACCAAACATTCTATAAATGCAGGCAGCGCCCCCCCCCCCCCAGACAAGATGTAGCAAGTGGGGGAGAGAAGCAGTCGGACTGTGGCTCACCACCAAATGCTCCCAGATTTACCAGTAGCACTAAGCACCTGCAATTTTGCATCCAAGCAACCGCTGAGGAGAGCCATGTAGGCAAAAACAAACTGGTAATAAAGAAAGAAAGAAATAGGAAGAGGAACTAAGGACTATGATATTTGGGGCATGGCAAGGGGCTGGGCAAAGCAGCTGGTATCCCACTGCCAACATGTGGTGGCCTTGGGGTGAGGCCATTTTGCTGTTTCTTTTCCCTTCTCCCAGGTAAAAGAGGAAGAGGTACTGACTGATAAAGGGTCTCCCTTGCCCCAACAGATGTCCTCCAATTAACCCTAACCAGAGGAAACAAGACCCTGTGGAGGAAAAATCTCACCATTCCCCCTCCCCAAGTAGCTGCTCATTAAAGGGGCTGCATGATGGGTCAGCCAGCTGCTGGAGGCTGACAAAAGGGAAGATGATCACCCTTCTCTACCCACCATCCACCAAACCAAAGGCTAAATTCACCCTGTCTACCCCTTTGTGGCCACAGAGCACCACCCAAACAGCCTATGAGTCTCAAATGGAAACAAGCAATCTTGTTTGAGCCAAGCCCTACCTGATTCTGCATCATATGGAAGCTGTGGGAGACAGATAAGCAAAGGATGAGAAGGAAGAAAAGAGACAGAAATGGGAGGAGACAGAAGGCAGGGAGAGAAGAAAAAGAGAGAAGAGAGAGTCAGGAGGAGAGAAAGAAGGGAGAGAGGAAAATAGAGAAGGGGAGAGAGAAAGGAAACGATTTCAGAGGCTACAGGTCTCATGGCAGGACTCACATACAAACAGAATGACTGGAAATGGGATGAGGGAAGTCAAAGCATCTTCTCCCAACTCCCCCATTTTTTCAAGGGGGTCAGAGAAACTATCACTTTAAAAAGGATCTTAAACAGTCTATGGTCTGGTGAAGGTGTAGTATATACCCATTAAACAGTCTGCTGAAGCCTGTGGTACCTTCTCAAAATGTTTTTAAATGCGTGGAATAAAATGCATAGGATAATGAAGGAAACCAATTTTATAAAAATATGGTTATAAAAATATTTTTTAAAAAACACATTCATAGGCCCCAGTTGAAAAACACCTGGTCTAGAAAGAGTCCTTTATTATAGGGGCAGGGGACATATGCCAAAGGAGAGTAATAGTTATCCCCAGCCCAGAAAAAAAAATCAACAAAAATCTAAAACCTCTTTTCTTCCATTAGGGTAAGTACAGGAAATCGAGGTGCCTGGAGGTTTTAAGAAATTAAAAATAAATTAATAAATTGCCCCAGATCCCAAACCACAGCCCTGACATAATGGGGAAAGCTCAAAGCAATTTGGCGCTGATGTTGTTATCGAGGCAAGACTAAAGAGAACAGCCCTCTACCTGAAAGCTGCACCGTCTCTATCAAGGTTCATTCCACCGAACCATCTAATTCTGGTGATTTATGGCCAAGGAAATTGTCCGGGAAGTTTACCTCCTCCAGCCTGTCTGTTCCTCTCCTAGGAAATAATGCCTCTATCGGAGACTGTGTCATTATGGACCCAAGAGCCAAACACTACCTAACAGATGTGGGCATAGTTTCTTTTGTGCTTTTCGGGGGCAGGAGGTTTCTGCTTTGCTTACAGCCTGGTCCATATTCTCATGGGGAGATGGTGTCATAGGGACAGGCCTCTGACACCTGCCCCCAGCCCCTCCAGGGTGACCCTCCAATCTCACACTGCTGACATCAAACTGGAGAGCTCTGACTTCCATCTCTGAGTTTTCCACACTTCAGCAAAAGCTGTTTTGTTCTTAAATCAAGACTGGCAGGGTGCATGGGAGCATCAAGCAGTGGGGAATTCTCTTTTTTCCCCCCTTGGCAAGGGCCAAAGATCAAACTGACACCTGTTTACAGAGGGGTATGGGAGGGAGGCTGCTCACAGAAGCCAGGCTGGGAAATGGTCATTAATCTAAGCCTCATTCTGCATTTGAGGACCTTTTTAACACCAATCTTCCCTCCCCCCCCCCCCATATATACCTTGACTCTCACTGACTCTCCAACTATGATTTGCAGAGTGCCTTCATTCCACCTCTTCCCTACCCCACTCCACGAACCTAAACCACACCAGGCAATAGCTTGGAGCTTTCTCTGAAGACTCATCTATATGCCTGCCGACTTCCCCATCCCCAGCACCGGTGAAATGCTGGCCCATCTGTACTGTCTCGGGGTCTAAAACCAACCATTTTATGAAAACTTATGTATGCACAACCATCGTCTGGGCACCACTGCAGGTTGCAGGGAGAAATCGAGCAAGCGAGAGACGTCTATTTTAAACCTTGACTAGAAGCTCTAAGAACCTGGCTGGAAAAAAAAAAAATAATTGTGCTTTGGCCTGAGCTCAGCTTTGTGAAGGAGGGAGAGAAAGAGAAGGGGAAAAAAAAGCACTTCAACAATTCCCTGCCTCCTGCCTATTTCAAATGTTAGTTTAAATCAGTTCTAATCATTTTAAATTAGAAGGGAAGAAAAAAAAATCTAGACCATTGGAACTTTATCTGGTCCAATTAAAAAAGAGAAACAATAAAGGTCCTTGCACAAATAAACTGGAATTTGCAAGCCTGCTAGAGATGAGACGAAGTATATTTTCTGTGTGTGATTTTGAGGACCTGTAACTGTCTAGAGGTTTCCCCCCATCTCAGTAGAAAGGACCAATACAAATCTCCCGTTTCTCTCCTCCCTTGGAGTCCACACTCTGGCCACCTACTCCAGCAATCTGGCTTCCTGGGGGCAACAAGGGGAGGATTCAGAAGGGCAAACACCTACCTGCCCGAGACCAGCGCCTAGAGGACTCTTCCCGGCAGCTGGATGAATGATTGTGTGTAAGAGCTCCAGCATGCCTGTACCTTTCAAGAGTCCTTTTAACAGACAGTGACCATCACCCGTTGGGGTTATGTCAGACACACAGAGCGATATATGAGTTTAAACATCCACATCTGATACCTGACCTCGGGATAAATTATCCAAATTAAGCCTAATGGCCATTTTAAACTAATACCTTGCTCTCCAGACAATACTCATTTGTTAGTCTGCTTCAAAACCACCTGGCTACAGATTCAATCTGGGGGACCAAACAGAAGTTAAAGTTGTAGCTGGGCTCCCAAGGATGTGAAACCCTTCTGCCAACATCGCCCTTCCTGAGAGCTAAAGGGTCAGGCAGAGACTAATTAACATCTGCCTTTTGACTCTGAACCCTAGCTCCTACAGAAGACACAAGAGAAAGTGCTGGGGAAACCACCTTTTTATCAGAAACTGGGAATAAGGCCTCAGACACTTGATAGAGAGACACATAAGGCTTTAGAGAAGGAGGTGGCTGTGCAAAGGGAAAAACGAATTCCTGGCTCCAGCCAAAATGTTTTCTCTCCCATCCGCCTCCCCAATTCATTCAGCATCCTTTTTCAAAGAGACAATTAAGAGAAGAAAACACCAAGGTGCAGTAGGGGAACGGGAGGGGAGAGGAGGGGATACTTTATGAGCCTGCAGATAAGGAGCAAGGTGTGACCATTGGGGGGGGGGCACTCATTGAAGAAGACCAAACATATACTGTCTCTGGGGAAAAGGGACTGTGTTGAATGGAAAGACCGGGATTGTAGTTGGTGCTAAAACTCTGCTAGGCAGGCAGGCAGAGGGCTGGAGACAGAATAGCAGACACACCGAGTGTCTCTCCATCCCCGAATTTACCCTTCTTTCTAGAAATCTTCCCCCCCTTGAACAGAGGCTTTCTATCCAAGGGGCTCCGGTCACTCTGGGGACAAGCAGAAGTGTGTGCGTGTGTGTTGGGGGGCGGGGGTGGGGGGAATGAACTAGGTCAGCTTCTTCATTCTCACCCTAAGAAGGCTCAGGGCTGGCTCCCCGACTGTCTGTAAACATGCTCCCCCCCCCCACTTCTCCAGACCAGGCTCAGTCAGAGAGAGGGGTGCGCTGCGCAGAGAGAAATAGAAATGCCGGGGCTCGTCATCTTTATGAACTTTCCTATTTCCCTCCCTAGCCCATCTCATTCTACCAAAGAAAAGGGGTTCTGATCTCATCGGGGAAGCTTGGTTCTTCTGCGTATACCCGGCCAGGGAAGAGGTTGGGGTATCGACGTCCATCTGGGTTAATCCCTTATAGAGTGAACTAAGCAGCCCCTGCAGGCTCCCTCAACCTATCTATCACTGACCCCTCTCCCCACCTCCCCTTCTCCCTCTTCCTCTCTCTCTGCTCTACCCCTTCTCTGTCCTTCTCCTCCCCTTCGCCTCTCCCACTCCCCTTTTTTCTTCCTGCCCTCCCCCCTCCCCTCTGCTTCTCTCTCCCTTCTTCCTTTCCCCTCTCGGCCTCTTTCCTCCTACCCTACTCCTCTGTCTCCTCTCTTCTCTGTACCGCTCCTTTCTCGCCCTTGTTCCCTTTCCCTTTCTCTCTTTGCTTTTCTCCAGTCCGAGTCCCCCACTCTGTCCCCATCCTTTCACCCCCCCCATTTCCCATCCCTTCACCCCCTTTCCCTTTCTCTCCGTCTCCTCTGAACCCGAACCCCTTCGCTCCTGGGAGCGACCTCTGCCCCCAGCCCCGCTGACTCCAGAAAGTCAGCAGCAGCGGCGGCGGCAGCGGCAGAAGCTGCGAGCAGCGCAACCTGTCTGCTCCCCAGCCCCCCTCCCCTGCCCTGCCCTGCCCTGCCAGCCTCGGCTCGCCTCCGCTCCGCTCCTCTCCGCGCTCCGCCTGCGGCTCCAGCCGCTGCCGCCGTCACTGCCGCTGCAGTTGCCTGGGCTAGGGACACCGGGCCACTTACGTGTGCTGCTGGGGGAAGCTGTAGCCGAGGGCGCCGGGCACCGGGAGGACGAGCAGCAGCAGCAGGAGGTGGAGGTGGAGGTGGAGGTGGAGGTGGCCGCCGCTGCCGCCGCACAGAGCCCGGGCGAGCGAGGAGGCGCCGCAGGTCGGAGCCGACACCGCCATGTTTCCATGAACGACTCCGCGCCCAGCGGAGCAGAGCGGAGCGCAGCGCAAGCACCTCGGACCGGGGAGAAGCTGGGGACCGGCCGGGGGCCGGGCTCCGGGCCGCCTGCTCGGGCCTCGCCTAGCTTCCCTGCGCCCTGCGCTCTGAGCGGCGCTTCTGCTGCGCTGTCCGGAGTGCCTGCCCCAGGAAGGCAAGGCAAGGCAAAGCAAGGCAAGGCAAGGCAAGGCGGCCCTGGGCAGGAGAGCAGTCCCGGGGCTGGGGCCGGGGCTGGGGCTGGGGCTAGGGCAGCGGCGACTCGGCTGAGCTGCGCTGCGCCGGGCTGGGCAAGGCTGGGCTGCGCTGCCCTGGCCAAGCAGGCTCAGCTCGGGCTCGGGCTTCCGCCGCGGCCGCTGGAGCAAACACACTGAGCGAATACAAACTGATACTTTCCTTCAAATATGCAGCCGCCAACCTGCCCGCCCGTCGCCGCCGCCGCCGCCGCCGCCGCCTCACCCTCCGAGCGGCCCCCCCGCCTCCCCCCGCCCCCCGGCCTGGAGCCGCGCCAGTGCTTTCCTCGGCTCCAGAGCGCCTCCTTCCCTCGCTCTCGCGGCCTTCCACCACTCCCCCTCCCGGGCCGCTCCGCTCCACGAGCCGCCCGCGCGCGACATCAGAACCGCGCGCGCGCTGGGGACGGGGGGAGAAGGGGGGCTGGCGACCGAAGGAGGCGGTGGTAGCGACGGCGACGAGCGGGCCAGAGCTGCAGCGCGCTCCCGGCTCCTGCGCGCCCCTCTCACCTCTCGCTGTCTCACTCCCCTTGCCCCTTCCCCGAGCGCACACGCCCCTTCTTCTAGAACCCCAAGCCCCTGACCTCGATCCCCTACATTGCCGGGTAGTCAGTAGCAGATCTCTATGACATACACACGTCTTCACTCGCTCTGCCTGTCAGGGCCTCCATAGTGAAGTCCAGCAGAGTTTGTCCTATGAACGTCCCCCCAGCTCATACTGGCTCTAAGCCTGAACGCTCCAGACCCCCAGATCTCAGAGTTCTCAGGAGAACAAAACCAGAACAGGAGCTTACGTTCTAGAGGAGAGGTGGTTACAACAGTGCCATAGATTCAGAACTGGACTAAACCTTAGAAGTCACCTAGTCCTTCTCCCTCATTTTACAAATGAAACTGAGACCCAGGGAGGTTCGTTAAGCGACTTGCCCAAGGTCACAAGGTGGTTAGCAGGCAAAGGTAACATTGAACCCAAGTCCTTTGATTCCAAATAGAGCGTTCTTTCCATTGAACTACATTGCTATTCCAAGTATGCAAATATATGTACAAGGAAATGTGAGGAGAGGGAAAGAGTCAGAGACAGAGACAGAAAGACAGACTTGAGTTTAGGTCCTCACCACCTCTTCATCTAGACTACTGCAGCGGCCTTTTTTTTTTTTTTTTTTGGTCTCCCTGCTTCCAATCTTCCCGTTCTCCATTCTACCCTTAACACAGCAGTCAAAATAATCTTCCCTTCCCTGTTCAAAAATCTTCAAGGACTCCCTATTGCTTTTGGAATGAAATTCTAATAGGCAGGCATGGAAGGTCCTCTGCAATTTAGCAGCACATTTCTAGCCACTGCATCCTACTCCCTCCCCTTTGTGAACTCTAAATTCCAGCCAAAACGGACTGTGACCTAGTCCACAAACATGACCTCTTCACTTGCGCTTTTGTGACTTTGCACCAGCTAGAATACAATCCCTTCCCATCTCTACTTCAGATCTTGTCTTCCCTCAAGAGTCAACTCAAATATTTCTCTGTTTCTCTTCTTTCCTTCTCCTCCTCCTCCCTCCTCTCTCCTCCCTCTCTTTCTTTATCTCTCCCTTTGTCTCTGTTTCTCTATCTCTCATTCTGTCTCACTCTTTCTCTATCTCTCCTTCTGTCTCTTTCTCCCTCTTTCTGTATCTCCCTCTCCTCTTCTCCTCTGTTCTCTTCTCCTCTCTCTTCTTTTCTCTTTTCTTCTCTCTCTCCCTCTTTTCTTTATCTCTCCCTTTGTCTCTGTCTTTCTGTCTCTGACTCTGTCTCTGTCTCTTTGTCTCTCCCTCTCTCTTACCCTCTGTCTCTGTCTGTCTCTGGGGAACACCTTACCCAGAAAAGGAGAATGTGAAGAAACACTAAGATAAGGAGGAGAACCAGGAAAGAGCAGTGTCACTGAAGCCCAAAGACAACTCATCTCAAATTGGTGAACATTGAAAAGCTCAAAGTTGAATCAAACACTTTCAGTCAAACCCATCTGAACTAATGAGCTGTTAGAGCAGCAACATTGCTGCTTACCCAGTGGGATTTGATGCCAGAAAGCTTTCATCATGATATGTGGTGTCTCTTGTGGCCCTTCTCAGTGAAGGTTTGGAGATCCCACTTGTTACTGCAGCCCTAATAACCCTGCCCCAACCCCAGCTCCAGCCCTAGCCCCAGCCCCAACCCCTGCCCCAGCCCCAGCCCCAGCCCCTGCCCCAGTCCCAGCCTCTGCCCCAGCCCCAGCCCCAGGGCCTGAGCTTTCAGGAGCCAGGTTCCTCCATGGGTCCTTTGCACAGAATAGGCCCCAGTATAGCCCCAGTGACTTAGATAAGCCACTAAGATTGCAGTTGTTAGGACTTCTTCCTAAATCTCACAGTCAGTGTAGGGGTTGCCAGAGGGTAGAAAATGCTCTTCCTGGGTTGGCTCAGACTAGGGCCTCCTGAGGACAGGGCTTTATCTCTCCCCCAGTCCAGGGACTTTCCAAAGGCAAGGGATGTGTCCAGACTGGCAGGGTCCATAAGCATAGGGCTATGTCTCCACAACAGACCAAGGGGTTCACCTTCTCCTCAAACTAAGGGCTCCTCAAATGTCAGGGCTGCCTCTTTTCTGAAAGGGGTGGCTCCATTAGGGCAAGGTCTGTATCTCCTCTCATTCTGGTGGCTTCTTGAGAATAGGACCATGTCTTCCTTGAGACACGGGGTTCCCTGAGGTCAGAGGTGGTTTATTCCCTCAAAACAGGGAGCTACCAGAGGGAAGGGATAGTGTCTCTGCTTCAGACTGGAGGGTCTCCCAAGGATACCCCTGGTCAGGCTTTGGGAGATGGGAGGAAGAGCTGTAGGAGAGAGTGAGCCAGAAGAATCTCTCTCTCCACATCAGGCTTAGCAGGATTCACTTGTCACACTATCTGCTGGACCTGCACCTCCTCAACTCTGGCCTCACACATGGCTGCCCCCAGGCACTGTGTGACACTGCCAATCTCCTCCTACAGCTACTCACTCTACAATAGATCTCAGCCTTGCCACCCACCACTGAGAGAAAAAAACAAGTTCTCTGCCTCATAGGCTACTCCTACAGTGTCAGTGGTTGGGGGATTGAGCCAGAACTGTCGACGAGTCAGAACTAATCCTAGTCACTAACTCTGCCACTGACTTGCTATGAGACCTTGGGTAAGTCATTTCCAATCTCTGGGCCTCAGTTTCCCCTTTGTAAGATGAGATGAGATGATCCCTTCTCATTTTCCTAATTTATAGAAGTTCTACCAAAAGGGGCCTTTAGAAATCAGTTAAAACCCTTCATTTCAGAAATGAGCAGATTGAAACCAAAGGAAGGGAAGAGACTTGTCTAAGGTCATGAAGCAAGTTAGTGGCAAATAAGAGATTTGAATCATTCTCTGATTTCTTTGTGGGAAGAACATAATAAAGTTATTTCCCTCCTGGACCACCAATCATCAAGAATCTTTGTATAGTGAACATTTCTGATATAATCATAGCATTCATAGCTTCAAAAAATGCTCAGAGATCATCTTATCTAATACCCTTATTCTAAATGTGAAAATGAAGAAACTGAGGCTGTGAAAGATTACACAGGTATCAAGCAGCAGAGGCAAGATCTGAATTTAAGTCCTTTGGCTCAAAATTCAATTCTAGATAACTCCAAGAAGGAGCCCCTTCCTCCCCTCCCTCAGGGATCACTTAATAAACAAATGCAACATTCATCCTGGAGTAGAGCTCCCAATGCCCTGGCAGCCCAGGCTGATGTCCCAAACAGATTTCCTGAGCTTCCCTTTTCTGCCTTCACAGACCTAACAGTTTTCCTGAATTACTGAAATAAGTTTGAACCCAGATAGATAGCATCTCTATCTTTTGCTGAGAACTGACCAGCTGGACATTTCTGAAGCTAGCCTGGCAAAAATGACTGTTTACATGATTCAACTGCCTTGTGGAAATCCACCCTTTCTTGCCCCCAGAGTTACCAACACCCCTTTCTGGTCCATGCCAGGCACTGTCAGGTAGTATGCTTTCATGCAAAGAGAACTGGATTTGAAATCAAAGGGCCTTGCTTCAGATCCTGGCCCTGCTTGTAACTCCATGTGTGTGACCTTAGCAAATCACATTACTTTTCTGGGTCTCAATTTCCTCATCTATAAAATGACAGGCTCAGACTGAATCATCACTAAGATCTCTCCTATCTAAATTCTATGATCCAATGAATATCCAAATCCAAAGAAATGTAAAGCATAATCCACAGTCCTTCACTTCAAGAAGCTTGTCTCCCATTGGGGAGAGAAGAGCCATACATATGATCTTGGTTATATAATAAAACAATCCAGAGTGTGATTTAAAATAATAAATGCTATAAGGTCTCAGAGAAGGAGGGATCAACATGAGCTAGGTCAGAAGTTGTTACTTGAGTTGGGTCTCAAAAATCTGGGAAGATTTGGAGAGGCATAAGGGAAGGGAGGACATTCTATACTGAGGGCATTAGGGGAATGGTAGAGAGACTGACCAGGCTAGAGCAGAGGGCATGACATATCCAGCAAGATGGCAGATTAGGTGCTTTCTACAAACTTCTTTAACTCTTCAACTTCCCCTTCCCAAAGGAATTATACATCAGGTATAGAAGAATTACAGCTAAATCTGTAGGAGAAAAATAGAACCCCTCCTCAAGGTAAAAAGCTTATGAATTTATACAGGAGAGCTGTAATAGCGAAAGTCTCACTCAGTGTGCCACTAGCCTCCATGAACCCTAAACAGCCAGAACAAATAGCAGACTCCCAGATGTCTTTATGTAGGGGCCTCACCTGGTATAGGGATCTTCCACAACTGCAGTAATTTCCTAATACCCCTGTTTCACCTCAGCAAGAACTGGCAGATGTAAATTCTGCCCAGTCACTTAAAGGACTGGCAGTATAGGTGATCTACAAAATAGACACTATAATCCCAGCTGGGACCAAGCCTGTCCCACCAGAAATTATTCAGCCCAATGATCTCTGCATCCCTTCAACTGAGGAGGCTGAGACTGCATTGCAACCCAGCCTCAGGGGTCTGCTCACCAGCAACGGGGAAAGGTAAAGAAAATGAGTAAAGGGAGAAAATAAGAAAAAGGCTGGAGGACCACAGATATCAAGAGAAAAGGCTTCAATAAAAGCCTAGCACAGGAACACATAAATCATCAGAGAAAGAAGAATGAGTAAAACATCAAAGAGCAGCCAAAGCTCACTTAGCAAATATTATAATATGAAGGAAAGCGAACCAATAGTACCGGATGAAAGACAAAAACCTATGGTCTCCCCAGAGACCATGGAACAGCAACAAGAAACTCCAGGATGATTCAAAAGAGAAATGAAATTCATAATAGAAGAAATTACCAGTGAATATTGATCAGAAATCGGGATTCTCAACAAAGAAAATAGGGCTCTCCATGAAGAATTTAAAAGCACAATGATCAGAATAGGGAAAATTAAAGTTAATGTAATGGACTGTCTTTTGGAAGAATTTGAATAATAATAGCTAACACTTATATAGCACTCTAAGTTTTGCAAAACCCTTTACATATTTTTAGCTTGTTTGATCCTCACGACACACCTGTGAAGTAGATGCTATTGTTATCCTCCTTTTACAAATAAAGAAACTGAGGCTGAGTTTAAATGTCTTACAGCTAGCTGAGAGAGGACTTGAACTCCATTTTTTCTTAAGTCCAGACCTGGTTCTATCTACTCAGCTTCCTACCTGACTCTAATCTGAAGCTGTATGAGAGAGAACACAAAAATACTAAAAGGGAGAAAAGGAGGCTAGAGGAGAAGCAAATGGTAACCATAGTAAACAACAACAGCCACAATACATGAATTATATAGAGGTTAAAGCAGCTCACCTTGATGATAGTATGAGCAGAAATGAGTTAAGGATCGTAAGTCTCCTGGGAAGTCCATGACAAAAAAAAAATCTGATTACAATAATGCAGGAAATAATAGGAGAAAACTGTTCAGAATTTCTGAATAGATTAAACAGCGTATTGGAGAAGAGGGAGAAATCCATTTAGAAAGGTGAGTTGGAACTACCCAGTGAAGAGTAAATATCATTGAATCATGGATTAAAACCAGGAGGGACCTCAGAGATCACCCAGTTCAATGCCTTCTCTCATATTACAAATTAGGAAACTAGAAGCAGAGGTTATATGACTTACTCAAAGTCACACAGCCAGTAGGTAGCAGAATTAAACTTTGAATCCACATCATCCTAAACTAAATCCAGCAGGCTTCCCTCCATACCAGAGTTTGACCTTGAACCTGTAGGCATTGGATCTGATAGTCAGTGTTTGAACTGGGGAGTAATGTGATAAAATCAGTATTCTAGGAAGATTAGTCTGCCAAAGTGTTCAGGATAGATTGAAAGGGAAAGGACTGGAGGCAGAAAGAAAAGGTAGAAGGTGATGAAGTCCTAACAGAGTGGTAATATAGGATGAACCTGAAAGACATTCCTAAAGGAAAATCAATAGCACTTGGTGACAGATTAGAGATAGAAGAATGAAGGAGAGAAGTGTCAAAGATGACTCAGAGGTTAATATACAAATCTCCCTGGGAGGGATAACACCTCTAGTCAATATTAGTAATTTACATCTTAGCATGAATGAATGTCTGATATTCAGATGAAAGAAGTTTTTATGGTGGAGGCAGAGGAAGTGTGATCAAGAAACACAGTTATTTTCTAAGGATTTGAAGAAAAGGAATTGCCAAAAGGGAGGATGAGTATACAGTGGGTGCTGATGACCAGCTTTGCCTATTTCAAATTTTTGTCTGAAACCTCTGTTGCCGACCAGAGATGGGGCACACAGGCAGTGTTGGATTGGGCACTGGGGGTTTGGGCTAATATCTGGGGTGGGGGGAGGAAGTAATTCCTCTCATTTCTATAGAAATGCAACACTTCCCTCCCCGCAAAAAAACACCCCACACTGCTACAGTTTGTATTAGTGTCAGCTGAGATTCACATCTAGAGGAGTCAAGTTCTTGATCCCAAATTTTAAGAAGGACATTGATAAGCATTGAGTTGATGCTATATGATCAGGTAAAGGAACTAGAGCTGTTTGATCTGAGAAGAGACAACTCACTGGGAACTTGATAATCGTGGAATAGTTGAAGGACTGTCATAGAGATGAAATATTAGACTTGTTCTGTTTGGTCTAGATAGAAAACTAAGGGCTATGAGTAGAAATTGAAAAGATGCAAATTTAGATTTAAAGGAAGAAAAATTGCCAAATAATTAGTTATGCCCAAGTAGCATGGGCTATCTTAGGAGGTAGTGAGCTCCCCATCACTGGAGATCTGCAAGCAAAGACTGGATGACTACTTATCAGAATATTATAATGACATTTCTTCTTAAGGTACATGTTGGACCAGATGGCCTCTGGTGTTTCTTCCAACTCTCAAACTGTGTGTTTTCCCAAATCTCAGCATATACTCAAATAATCTTGTCAATGTGGAGTGTGGTTAATCCATTCCCATATTTCCTTCTTTCTCTCCTTTTATTTGTCTCTTTTTCTCTGTCTTTCCTTTTCCCTTTAGAATGTCATTAATGAAAAGGATCTTCGAGATCATCTAATTTATTTTACAGAAAAGGAAACTGAGACCCAGAGAGGGAAAGATGTCTCCCCAGGCCAGTGGCTAAGTGAAGAATAAAATTCAGGTTTCTTGATTCATGGTGCAACAATCACTCCATGGTCTACAGACACTTCCTCTCCTTTTGTCATTTCCCCTTCATTTTGTTATCCATCTTTTCCTGTCTTTTCTCTTGAATCTCATTTTCCCCTTTCTTTCTCTCCTTTCCTCTTTCATATTTTGCTGGTGTGGTGGCTACAGCACTGCAGTCAGGAGATGTTGGCACAAATTCTACCTTAGACACGTTAGCCATATTATCATGAGTAAGCCAGCTCCTCAGAACTTCAAGTCAAAAAGCATTTATTACAAATCAGCAAGCATTTATTAAACACCTACTATTCTCTAAGCACTGGGGCAAAAATGTTCCTGCCCTCAAGGGACTCAATCTAGTGTCCTCAGTTTCCTCATCAATAAAATGGGGGTGATAATGTAAAACTGGAATAATTCCATCACTCCCTTCCTTGAAGAGCTGTTGTGAGCAAAGTACTTTGCAAAACTTCAGCTGCCATGTAAATGAATAGTTATTATTTTCCTTACCTGTCACTTGCTTTTTTCCCCATAGTCTTCTCCCTCACTTCCTCTTTGGCCTTTTAGTCACAGACTCACCTGAACTGGCAACCTACTGCAAATTTATTAGTGAGTTAAAGACTTACCTCTCCCAAATAACATATACCCACTTTTAACATGTTCCTTCTTGTGCCAGTGCCTCCAGGTGGGAATTGGGTGGCTCTGGGAAGAGGGAAGGGGAGATATTAATGATCAGTTACCTCTTTTGTCCATGATTAGAGCCAGTCCTTCCCATTCTCACTCCCAAAAAGACAGCCACCATGGGCAGACTCTTTTGTGAATGATAACTTAACCATGCTCAGAAATGGGTTTGTTCAATGGGTAAAACACTTTTTGATCAGGGGGCTGGGTCTGAATACCTAAGCAGGAAGGGGACGAGGCAGCTGGGTATTTGGCAAAGTTGCAACTCCATCCATGACAGATGTGTACCTAAGTGCACCTAATTATAGGGTGCAGTGTTGAGTGAGAGGCTGGAAAATTTCAGTTGACACTCCGTTAAAGGAAGACAAATAAGAATTGGAGGTAATTAAGAGTAAACAGATAATAATAGTTTACATATTCTAACTTCAGAGGCTCATACTTTCTATTGAGACTTCCCCAGCCTGAGCTCCTCAGTGGATGATGTATGGGCCCTGCTTCCTGCCAGATATTAGTATTTCATGGAGGAAAAATAATGCATTCCATGTTAATAGAAAAATAATAAGTGATTTGTGCATTTACGGAGGGTTCCAGCTCCAACCCCTTCTAATCCAGACGCATGGATTTAGAGATATAGGAATACAAAGATGCAAAGCAGATGTGGTCACCAAGTGTGCAACGGTTAAAAAAGAGGAGGGTGGGGAGTGGCTGCCAAGTACCAAAGAGGAGGATACTTCCCTAGGAGGCCTAAGACATCACTGGATTCGTGTGTATGTGGTGTGTGTGTGTGGTGTGTATATGTGTAGTGTGTGTGGTATATGTGTGGTGTGTGGTGTGTGGTGTGTGGTGTGTGTGTGTGTAGTGTGTGTGTGTGTGATGTGTGTGTGGTGTGTGATGTGTGTGGTGTGTGTGTAGTGTGTGTGTGGTGTGTGTGTATGGTGTGGTGTGTGTAGGGGAGGGTTGTGTTTAGGGGATGGTGAATGGGGCTAGGTCTACCTTTGGGTCCTTTCCTTAATCTCTCCAAAAAGCTTTCCCTTAAACCTTTAAATTTGGCTCCCTGATTTGAGAGGAACCTCAAGAGGCCAAACCTCAGCCCCATATCTTTCTTGAGCCCCCCAGGTGCCTAGGTTCGTGTTTGGCTATGCTTCTCTGCTTGAGGAAACAGAAGAACCCAGAGTCCAGTAAGTTTTCTTATAACTTGGTTACATTGGGAGTCCCAGAAGGGTGGAGGTAATTCTCAGAAAGAAAAACTCCATTCAATTGGGCAAACCTATTGTTTTCTTTTTTCCTCAATAACCCTTTCATTATCTCCTTCTCTTCTTCCCCCAAATGTCAACCACACCACCTTAACCTGTAAAATCCCATGAAATCAGAACCTGGGCTCCCCAGGAATTTTCCCACTCCATAAAGTGTTTCCATTGCTCCCACCCAAGGTTACCCACCTTGAGTCCTTCACCCTCCAGAAGGCAATGGTATAGGGCTGTACTGAAAAGAAGCTGGGTTCAAATCCCTGTTCAGCTGCTTACTGCCTATGCAGTCTTGAACCCACAATTTCCCTTTCCTCAGTCTCAGGTTCCCCATCTGAAAACGAGGGGGTCGGACTATATCATAGGTTCTTAATTTTTTGTTTGTTTCATGGACCCCTTTGGCAATCTTGTTAAGCCTATGGATCCCTTCTCAGAAACATGTTTAAATGCTTAAGATAGAATACATAGGACCACCAAGGAAACCAACTATGGTGAAATTTTTTTAAAGGAATTACATGGGCCCCAGGTTAACAACCTCTAAAGTTCTTTCCCTTGCTAGATCTTAGGATGCTATCCTGTGACTAAGCTCATTTTCTAGTGGCAGCTAACTAATTCAGGAAACTAATTAGTCTTAATATGCTCCTGAGTGATGATGGATGGGCTTAATTGCTCCCCTTCCCAGGTCAGGAGGGCATTTTAACAGAGAGATATTACTTTAGCCTGTAATAGTAACTGTACCAGTGGAAGTTCAGGCATCATGACATACTAACTGTGGACAGATTGGGGAGAAGAGGATCCCTCTCGCCATACCAGATGGGTGGCTGCCTACTGAGAATTGGATGTAAAGAGACTTTGTTTCAAGACCAAGTAGAGTTACTTGCTTCCTATGTGCCCACTGCAACCAATGCCTCTTCTCTGAGCCTCAGTTTCCTCATCTATAAACTGGGAGGATGGAACCAAAAGAGCATTGGGCCCAGGAAGACCCAGAGGCATCTTGCCTCAGATACTTACTAACTCTGTGACCCTGGGCAAGACACTTAAGTTCTCTTGTCCTTAGTTTCTTGAGTGAAATTCGTGTAATCTATGGCCACTAAGGCACCTTCTAGCTCAAAATCTATGATCCCTTAGTCCTATAACTTTGTAATCTATGACAGATTTTGAGCATCAGACTTCTGTCAGAGGATGGGTGAGGCCAGCTACAAGCCCAGGGCCCAAAGGAACAGGGTTTGCCCCAGGGCTCGTGGTCCCCCACCCATCAGAAGCTGTTGTGGCTGGTGAGATGCTTTGAACTCCAGTCTTCAGGAAGCACCTGTCAGCTGCCACCACTGGCAGGCTCATCCCTGGCTCCTCCGGGACACTGGTGCCTGGAGAGATGCATTCTTTACTATAGGATTTTGCTTGTCTGAGTGAATGAACATAGCTGGCTTTGCTAAACAGGTGGTGGGCTTTTCTTTTATCTGTCTCGAAGGCAATAATATGACTAATATCCTTCATCCGAGAGTTTTATAGCATCCTTCATGCAATAATTAACCCAAGTTCAATTTAGCGCTAGTTACTATGATAAATGAAGCAGCCTGGGATTTAACCCTTTCCAGGGACACAGGCTGCTCATCCATTGGCAGACCCATAGAATTTCAGAGGTGGCAAAAGGAGGCAGTGTGGGGTCCTGAAAAGAGGGCTGACATTTTTAAAATTAGAACTCAAAAGACTAGGTTCACATCCCAGGTCTACTGCTCTGTAACCCTGGGACCTCAGGCAAGTCCTTACCTGAGTAGACCTCAGTTTCCTTATCTACAAGATGAGGGGCCTGAATTAGATGATTTTTAAGATGTTTTCCAGTTCTAAATCCCATGATCCAAGAGCATCCAAGAACTGCCAGACACCTTTGAGGTCATCTAGTCCAATCCTGTGTCTGTCCAGAGGGTATCCATAACTTTCCACTCACCCAGGTTTGCAACCTCAGAACCATCTTCAGCCTTGTCCTCACACCCCATCTCTAATCAATTACCAAGGCTTGTCAATTCTACCTCTACATCTTCATATATGCACCCTTCTCTTTACCCACATAGCTAAGGTCCGTATCACCCACTGTCTAAACTATTGGATCCAAATGTAAAGTAAAATACTTAGCCCTAGCACATGATAGGTACTGCATAAATACTTATTGCCTTCCATCCTCCCCCATTGAAATGGCCTCCTATCTGGGTTCCCTGTCTCCAGCCTCTCCCCTTTCCTTTCCCTCCTCTTTGCAGCTGCCAGGTTGAGGTACTTAAAGCATGTCACCCTACCCCTATCCCTGTCAAGAATCATCAGTGGCTCCCTATTGCCTCTAACATTTAAAACCTTTCACAATCTAGTTCCTATTTATTTCTCTAGACTGGTTTAATATTGCCCTCCCTCACACACATCACAAACCTAACTAATTGCCCTGATTCATGTTTCCTGAGAACAATCTTCTACATCTTCCTCCAAAGTCTTCACATATACTATTCCCCAGGCTTGGAATACTCTCTTTCTCCTCACCTCCACCTTCTGCAATCCCCAGCTTTCTCTAAAGCTCAGCTTAAGTGCTACCTCCTATCTTTCCAGAGGCCTCTGGTGCTTAGTGTCCCCTCCCCCTGACATTACACTATATTCATTTTGTATTTACTCATCTGTGTAAAAAGGAGAACAAGATTCCTTCAAGTAGAATGCAATTCCCTTGAAGGTAAGGACTATTTCATTTTGTTCTTTCTATCCCCAGAACCCAGCACAGTGGGTATGTATCATATAATAGGCACTTAATAAATACTGGTTCAATTGAATGCCCTTGTATTATAGATAGGGAAACTGAGGTCTAGAGAAAGAAAAATTACTTTCCTGAGTGAATCACTTTCAAAGCTAGGTACATTACTCAGGTCTTATGATTCCTGGCCTGGGCCCCTTGTTGGGAGTCCTTTCTTCCATTAGCAGTGAGAAGACTGAGTTTACCGCTCACTGGTTAGAAAGCCCAGGAGCATGGGCCTTGTCCCTCCCCTGCCCATGGGGGAGCAACCAGCACTCCATCCAAGATCAGGATGGTATGAGAACATCTGGGACAGAGCAGAAAGTTCAGTTGGGAGATGCTCAGCCCTGGACCATGCACTAGGCCAAGGGGATCCCACCTGAAGGCAAATGGCAGGGAAGTTAAGGAGACAAGACACATAGTTGGAAGCAATAGCAAACAATGCAGGACAGAATATAGCTAAGTGTTCAATTGTGCGGCACTGATGAGTAGGAGCTTGGAGAAAGAGAGAATAAAGTGGGCTAGGGTGGAAGCTAAAATCTTCATGGGAGAGATAGGGGCCTCAGCTGGGTTTTGAAGGCATCTTGGTTTAGAGGAAAGAGCACAGGTCTAAAGTTCGGCTTCAGAGCAGGAAGGGAACAGACAAAAATGATCTGGTTCCGTTTTACAGATAACAAAACCAAGACCCCCAATAAGGAGAGTGACCTATAGCTGGAAGGAACTTTGTTGTTGTTCAGTTGTTTCAGTTGTGTCCGACTCTTTGTGACCCTATTTGGGTTTTCTTGGCAAAGATACTGGAGTAGCTTGCCATTTCCTTCTCCAGCTCATTTTACAGATGGGGAAACTGAGGCAAACAGGGTGAAGTGACCTGCCCAAGGTCATACAGCTAGTAAGCTTCTGAAGCTAGATTTGAACTCAGGAAGATGAGTCTTCACCACATCACCAAGATGACCTAGAATCTTTAGAAATCATCTAATCCGAGTACCCAAGCCCTGAATTTTACAGATGTGGAATCAGTGGCACAGAAAAGATAAGAGGGTGCCTAAGACCACAGCTATATGAAAATTGAAACCAGGTCTCCTGATTCTAAATCTAATGTGTTTTCCACAGGAACCTGCAATGGAAAGAGTGCTGAACTTGGAATCACTGGACCTGAGTCAAAGTCCAGGCTGTGTTCCTTACTACCTGTGTGTTGATGGATAAGCTACTCACCTTCCCTAGACATCAGCTCCCTCCTCTATGAGGTGCAGATATTGAACTCAATAACCTCTCAGGTCTCTTCTAGATATAAATTTATGAAATTGTACTTGATCATTGGGCAGCTAGATGGTAAAGTGGATAGAGGGCTGGGCCTGGAGTCAGTAAGATAAGTTGTGCTAAATTCAAATCTAACCTCAGACACTTAGTAGCTATATGATCCTGGGCGTGTCACTTAATCCTGCTTACCTAAGTTTCCTCATCTGTAAAATGAGCTGAAGAAGGAAATGAAAAACCATTCCAGGGTCTCTGCAAAAAAAAAAAACTAAAACTAAAACAAAACCCAAATGGGGTCACAAAGAGTTGGACATGATGAACAACAAATCTGATCATATATACAGCAAATGGTTAATAAATGTCCATTGCCCTTGAATTTCTGCCATTACTTCCTGATTCTCAAATCAATAGCAGGCCATTGGAGCTTGGGTGTTACTAAACTCCTTCAGGATCACAAGATTTAGAGCTGTGAGAGAAGTTAGAGATTATCTAATCTACCCCAATTTCTTTTTACAGAGGAGAAAACTAACACTCAGAGATTTTAAATGGCTTTCCCAAAGATCTCACAGGCAATAAGTCACAAATTTGCCAAAGAAAAGTCAGCAAGTATCAGATCTAGGATTTTCCATCTGATATGATGTCCTTTAACTCCAAAGTTCAAAGACCTAAATTCAAATTCTAATTGGATTAGAACTGGCTGTGTGACCTTGGATAAGTCACTTGACCTCTTGGGAACTCTGATTCCTCCTTTGTTAATTGAGGGCCTTGAACTAGATAAGCTCTAAAGCTCCTGTCAGTTTGAATAGTATCTGATTCAAAGGACTGGTAAGATTTATATGGACCAGGAAGATGATGGGGGCATTGGGAAGGGGGGAAATGGGGAAATATTTTTCATTTCAGGTGGGGAATTTGTTGTTGTTCAGTCATTTCAGTTGTCCAACTCTTTGTAGCCCAGTGGTTTGCCACTTCCTTCTCCCTTTACAGATGAGGAAACTGAGGCAAACAGGTTAAGTGACTTACAGATAGTAAGTGTCTCAAGCTGGATTTGAACTCAGGAAGATGAGCCTTCCTGACTCCAGGCCTGGTGCTCTATGCACTTGTAGCAGCAAGCACCCCAGCGTCCTCAGGGTAGCTGCCAGTACAGGTTCTTAGATCTGCTTTGATAAAGGAAAGCAACTCAAAATGGGTTAACAAGGTTACTTTAATCAGTCAAACATGTATCTTTATCTAGTTCAGGGGAAAAAGGTCAGCACCCCGAACTTCAGAATATACAGACAGAATTATCAAGACAGAGAAACAGATCAAGTAGACAGTTTCCAAACTGTCCAACCATTACATCCATACCAAATCAACATCTGGGTTTTTCAAAGCCGAGGGTCTCTCAACAACGGGCTTCCCAGAGTTTAATCTGATCAAATCACAGAATACTTCTCAAAGTGAGCCCCAAAACAAAGCTACACATCAGGGCTTATATAGCCTTCTCCTGGCTCAGAGAATGTAACCACCTTATTGACCCACTGACCAATCAAAAAGTATCTACTGACAAACAAGCCTCCCACCCCAGGCTCCAGGTGCACTTTAGCCTAGGGGCAGGGAAGATTTTCAAAATTTACATTCCCATTACAGCACTGCACCACCTAGTTGTTCCCAGGTTGGGGACACAAGGTAAGTAAAGATACAGAGGTGGGCTTGGTATGATAATACTAGAAAGGTAGTAACTATTATTATACTCATTTTGCAGATGAGTAAACTGAGGCTTATAGAGGTTTATTAATTTCCCCAGGGTCACATAGGTAATAATGATAATAGCTGGCATTTATATTAAACTTTAAATTTTACAAAGCACTTTACATGAGTATTTTAGTATTCTATCCTTATAACAAGCCTATGAGGTAGGTGCTGTTATTGGTCCCATTTTTCAGCTAGGAAAACTGAGGCACAGAGATATTAAGTGCTTTGTTCACACAGCTTGTGTCTGAGTTATATTCCCAACTCTAAGTTCAGAAGTCTTATTCATCACTGTACCTAGTTGCCTCTAATATGAATATGGAGTGGGGCATTTTTTCTCTTAAAAAAAAAAAGTCATATAATTAACCCAAGAGTAAGAGGGAGGGATGAGATGATATCTTGTGGTCCCTTTCGCCCAAGGACTTTGTGAAGAATGTAGCCCCACAGAAGAGACTAGGCAAGGTTCTGTTTGCAAATATAAAGAGGAACAAGATGACGTTAGGCATGGGCACTTTCTGGGTAGAGGAGTCTGTGGTTCCAAGAATTGCAATTGCCTCACTCTTAGAAGAAAAAAAAAGAATGTAAAAAGAAATTGATTTGCTCCTTGGTCATTTACATGTAAGTGCAGAGTCATCCACCCTGCCTTTGCTGACCTCCCATTCCCTAAAACAGTTCTGACTTGTGAGAAATGGAGGCTGACAAAGCATTTGTCCACTGACAAACCCTTTCCTCTCTGGGCAGCTTGGGGGACTAGATTCTCCTGAGAGTCTGCGGCTCCCCCAGGGCCTTTCTTTTGTTTCTCTCTCTTTCCCACAGAAACTCGGGGAAACTATATTCTGGGGGCTTCTCTTCCTCTATGTCCACCCCTGCCCTTACCCATTCTACTATTACCCTATTATTATTAGATCAGGGACCATGTGTTCTCCTTATTCTGTTTCAAGAGCTTGATAGACCCCCTAAAGGTCTATAATGCCAGCCTTACTGATGAACTATTCAGAACTTAGGAGCCCTCCCACCCAGTCCATTAAAATATCTTCAATCATTTAAAGCAAAGGTCCTTAATCTGGGATCAATGGACCCCCAAGAGGTCCATGGATAGATTTTAGGAGGTCTTGGAACTCAGATGGGAAAAAATTACATCTTTATTTCTACTAACCTCAAATTGAAATTTAGCATTTCCTTTGATTAAGAATTATAAAAATGGGGGCAGCTAGGTGGAGCAGTGAATAGAGCACTGACCCTGGAGTCAAGAGGACCTGAGTTCAAATCCAGACTCACACACTTAACACTTACTAGCCATGTGACCTTGGGCAAGTCACTTAACCCCAACTGCCTTGCCATCCCACCTCCAAAAAGCAAAAAAAAAGTTATAAAAATATATTATCCTAAGAAGAGGCATTAGGTTTTTACTAGATTCCAAAGGGGTCCATGACACAAAAATATTAAGGATTTAATGAGTCTCTAAAAATCTCTCCTCCTCTCTTGGAATAATAAAATCACAGAATGTCAGTGCTGGAAGGAGCCTTCAGGGTTATGTAGTTCAGAGATATCAAACAGGAGCTTTCTCCATTCCTAGGGAAATATTTAACAAAATAAACAAACATACAATAAAACATAGATAATGTAAATATGTGGCTTTCTACATCAATATGTGGCCCAAAGGGATTCTTATATACCATTTAATGGTCCCATTTCTTTTTGAGTTTGACACCAGAGATTGTAGTCCACCTTCTTTACCCCCTGTGGAAGCATTCTGTATCTTTAAAAAAAAAAGAAATTAAAACTTTCAATTATTAAGCATGTGTTTTCTTGCCCATGTACCCCTCCCCTCATTGAAAAGAAAAATAAAACTCTTGCTATGAATGTGTGTAGTCAAGCAAAGCAATTTCATTGTCTGTGTCTAAAAATGTGTGCCTCATTCTGAATGTTGATTCTGTTACTCCTCTGTAAGTAGGTGGGTAGCAGAGATCTTTAGCAGTTCTTTAGAACTGTGGTTGGTCATTGCATTGACTGGAGTTCCTGAGTCTTTCAAAGTTGTTTGTCTTTACCATATTGTCATTATTGCATAAATTGTTCTTCTGGTTCTGCTCACTTCATTCTGTGTCTTTTCATACAAGTCTCAGGTTTCTCTGAAGCCATTCCCTTCATACTTTCTTATAGCATAATAGTATCTATCATTTTCATATATAAAATTTTTTCAGCCTTTGATGAGCACTCCTTTAATTTTAGGAATTCAAAATATAGTCTCCATGATTCTAAAGGTCATTGTCTGTGATGGAGAAGACAAAAGCACATTTTTCTGGTTGGCAGCAGTTTTCTTAGAATGTCAAGGTCAAGAATGTCTTGGGATGGTCCCTCAGAGATCATTTGGCATACCACCTTCATTTTATCAATCAAGAAAATGACATCTAGAGAGAGAAGAGATTTGGCCAAGGTCACACAGTTAGTAAAGAGCAGAGGTGGAAATGAAACCGAGATCTTCTGAATCTTCAGAATCTTCAGAGTCTTCCAAGTCTATTGTGCTTTCCAGATCACTATGCATCCTCCAAGATCTTTGTTCAAGGTCTCCCATTGCATCCTGGGTCATCTCCAGTCATCCTGATGAATATATGGATCCAGATGGCTCTGCAGGAGAAAGTGAGGCTGGTGGCCTTGCACAGCCTTCCCTCACTCAAATCAAAGCCAACTGCAAGTCATGTCAACGTTTACAAACATAACCTTATGGATAAGCAAACTAAATCCCATATTAATAGACATTGTCATCTACCTTGGCTTATATAGTAAATCCAAGGTAAAGCTAAGACCAGAACCCACCTCTCTTGGCTCCTAGTTCAGGGTTCTTTCCACCATGCCAGCCTAGCCCTTAAGATTCATCCCATTGTGCAAAAATTCCCAAGACAAACACATTTCCAAAGCTATTGCAGGAAGGAGAGAAGGAGGTTCAGCAGAAGTCCATTATGGTGTGTGAACCAAGGAGTCCTGATCTCTGCCCATTGCTCTCTCTATGACCTCTCAGTCCCCTTGCCTTAATCTTCCTTAAAGGAAAGAAAGAAATGCTCCCCTATGAAGAACATTAGGAACCCAGTTCAACTCCCCAAATAAATAAAAGCACAGCCCCTGTGTGAGCTGCTGGCCAGGGCTGACAGCCTGTCTTTAACTCACTTAGAGATTTGGGTTTTTTCCCCCTCCAGGTAAAAGTGATAAGTGTCAATGCCAGCTCCTTCTCTAACTCAGAATCTAACTGCTCTCTAGGACTTCAATCAGCCACCTAATGCTTACCAGTCCAGAAATGTAGCCTCCTCTACTGCAGCTGAGAAAACTCCCATGCAATTATAGCCTCTCATGACTCCTGGTCTTCCAGCCACTGCTAAGGATGTGTGTGGGGGTAGGGTCCCTGCCCACTGGGAGCTCAGAGCCCAAGCCCATCTGACTGAGAGGATAGGCAGAAACAATTCTTTCATTTTTAGGGATCCCATCATGATTTTGTCATTCATTTATTCAGTCTACACACATTTATTAGTGCCTACTTTATGTAGCCACTGTGCTAAGTGCTAGGGCTACAAAGAAAGGCAAAAGACACACTGATTTAACAAATCAATACAAGATACTGAAGATACAAATACAAAAACTGAGATGGTGCCTGCCCTCAAGGAATTATATTCTGCTAGGGATAAACAACAGGTAGATAGATAAGTGGATGCAAAAAATATATACAAAGTGAATACAAAGTAATTGGGTAACAATAACAACAGAAGTAATCAGAAAAGGCTCCTTGTAGGAGATAGCACCTGAGTTAAGGCTTAAAATAGTCTAAGGATTCTAAGTGATGTGCTTGAGGACCTAGTGCATTTCAGGCATGGGGACACCCTGTACAAAGATATAGAAGTAGTAGATCAGTACCAAGAAAAATAATCACTCTGTTTGGAAGTGGGTATCTTAGAATGTCAGAGCTTGAAACAATATTAGAGATGGTCCTATCCCTTCATTATAGAGAAGAGAAAACCGAAGCCTTATGAGAGGAATACAGGAAAGGCGATAGCCGTGATCCCAAGGGTGTGATACTGTCTTGGCCTCATTCTCCACCATCTTAGGATGCAATACTAAGTTGTTGCCATGTGTGAATGTGGTCCTGTACCTCTAGCCTAACCCTAGCCTGAAACTCTTTCGCTCCTGTCCCCAGGTGGTAATTTGCACCTCTTGTTCCTTCAATGCTATCACTTCTCCCAGAGTAAACAGCACCTCCCTCTGCATATCCCTCCCTATATTTTGGCCCCATTCAGTTCAAACTTGCTCCTCCCCTGTTGTTTTCCTCCTCTGTTCTCTAGAAGCCCTATTTGATTGTTGGTAATTATCCCTTTATCCTTGATTTCTTCTTTTCCTGCTTTTTTTTTTTTTTACACCCATTGAAGCTTGGTTTCTTCCTGGAAAGGTTACATCCCTGGCCACCAGTGCTGGTTGCCCCTTCTCTCATGCTCTTAGAGGTGGGCCTGACATTAATACATTGTTAATTCAGATTAAATTTGGGGATTAATGAGGCACTTATAAGTCATTGAGCAGTTAACAGATGGAGGTTTACTTAGTGCTAACATAGCAAGCATGTGCATGAGTATCCCTTTAACCCAGCCTCATTTCCATACATGTCTGATCAGCGGGGCAAGGGTGGTGACCTTTATGGTCTTCAAACATCCAACAAGTTGGAGGGGCTTCAGCCCCCTCACATTCCCCACCAAAGGGACTTTCTATGCTCTTAGGATACCAGGAAGCTGCTTCAGGGAGGGCAAGGGCCAGTGGCGTTCTGCACAAGCTTTTAAGGAAAGCTAATCCCTGGGAAGAGGAAGAAGGGAACCCTGGTAGATATTGGTGCTTTCACACATGCCATAGATCCAGGCTGGGAGGAGTAATCTGCATATGCCTTCCTACCAGATGTCATTCTTACACTCTCCCTCTTCCATCATTACTCAGCATCCCTACATCTGTTGAAGTCTATTCCATCTATCTGTACCATTCAGTCCACATCCTTGATGTGATGCTCAACCAGCTGCCAATTCAGTCTACCTCATTCCTCAAGGAATTCAGTCCCTGGATCAGTCTTTGTCTCTAACCCAACTCCTACCCTCTTATCTGGGGACCTCAATAAATACACATTGATATCCTCTCAAACATCCTCCCAGCTCATCAGTATCCTCAACTCCCTTGACCTACATCTTTACTCTACTTCAGGCACCCCTTGAGAGTCATATATGAGATCTCATAATCATCCATAACTGTGCTGCCTCTATGGTTTTTAACTCAGAAATTCCCCTTAACTCTAAGCAGAATCTTCCATCCTCCCTTTTCTCCCTCTGTCTTACTCTTCCTAACCTGTTCTGAGTACTCACTGTCACTTCTGGTCCTCTATCCACCCCAGTTTTCCTAATCAGCACCCCTCCTTTGGCCTCACTTCATAGTCTTGACCCAATGGTTGGCCAGTTCAGCTCTAAATTGTGCTTCACCTTCCATGACCTTGTCCTTTTGTTCTATTGACCTTCACAGTCCCAACTCTGGATCCCTCCCGCCATCTGAATTTTCTGCTTGTATCCTGAGCTGTTGAAAACTAATAGAGGAAGTCTTATCACCCTGCTGACTTTCCTCTAGTTCACATTTGCTAATCTCAACTGGGCCTTTGTTGGGCAGTTGGTACATTGTCCAGCAAAACTTCTGTTCTTCCTTGATGAATCATCTCTTCCACTCCCTTCAAGGGATGTTATAGACCATTTCTTTTCTTTTCTTATCATGCTTTTTTTATTTCTACAGATGTCCTTGTCTACCATATTATCAGGAAAGTATCAGCCATCAGTCAGAAGCTCCCTCCTTTCTACTACTCTGTAGCTCAAAACCCCTCTTTTCCTTAATTCTAGTCTCTGAGAAAGAAGTCACAAATCTCTTTGTCAAGACCTATTCCCATCTCATCCCTTCCCATTTCTTCTTCTTACCTTTTCTCTCTGATCTTCAACAGTGGCGCAGTAGATAGGGTGCTGGTCTTAGAGTCAGAAAAATCTGAGTTCAAAGTTACTCAGCCTGTTTATCTCAGTTTCCTCAACTGTAAAATGGAGATAATAATAGCACCTTCCCCTCCCCATCCAGGGTTGCTATGCAAATTAAGTGAGATACTATTTGTGAAGCATTTATCTCAATGTCTGGCATGTAGTAGGTGCTATATAAATGTTCCCCCCCCCCCCCGCTTTCTCTCACTATCTCCCAATCTACTGGTTCCATTTCCCTACCTACTCAACGTATTCAGGTCTATTCTAGCCTTACAAAATCTTCGCTTTACCCTGCTGCTTCCTCAAGCTATTGCCCCACATCTCTTTTCCCTTTCACAGCCACATTTCTGGGAAAAGTCTCTTATATTCATTGCCACCACTTCCTTACCTCCATTCATTTCACTTCTCAATTCCTTTGCATTTGGCTTTCAATCCCAGCATGCAAGTGAAACGGTTCTTGCTGAGGCTACTAATTATGTCTTAACTGTCGATACCGTTAGCCATCTCTCAGACCTCATTAACTCTCTTTCCACTTTTGACACTATTAACCAGCCCATCCCCCTTCCTTGGCTCTCATGACTCTGCTCTCTGGTTTCATTCCTACCTGTCAGAATCACTTCTTGATCTCCTTTGCTCATTCAGGATTCATTTTTTGTCTCCCCTACTCTCTCCATAATAATTGCTAACATTTATAAAGCACTTACTATGTGTCCGGCACTTTGCTAAGTACTTTATAATTATTATTTCATTTTATCTTCATGACAACCCTCAAAGGTTCTGTAAATTCTATACCTATATAGAGGTTCTGTAAGTGCTCCTATTATCCTCATTTTATAGATTAAAAAAACTGAGGCAAAGATTAAGTGACTTGCCCAGGGTCACACAGCAAGTAAGTGTCTACATATAGATCTTTTCGGCTTCCATGGATTTAAGTATGCTCTCTACTCCAGATGGCTCCCAAAATTATATACCCACTCCCTAATCTGTCTCTGGAACACTAGACTCACATTGTTTACTGTTTGTGGGATGTTTCTCCTTGTATGTGCCCACATGCATCTCAAACTCAACATGCCCTGAACCGAACTTACTATCTTTCTCCTTAAACTGTCCAAACTTTCCTATTTTTCTTGAGGACACCATATCTTTCCAATTACTCAAGTTTATAACTGTAGAATAATCATTAGCTCCTTCCTTTCCCTCATCCCCACTACATGAAATCATTTACCAAGTATTGTTCATCGTGTTTCTACATTTCTCATCTATTCCCTTTTCTCTAATTACATAGCTACCATGTTGCTTCAGACCCATTACCTTTTACCTGAACTATTGTAATAGCTTCCTAATTGGTCTCCTGCTTTCAGTCTCTCCTCTTTCAATACAATTCAACAAGTATTTTTTAAACATTTACTATGTACAAGGCACTATGTTAGGCAATGGGGACATAAAACAAAAAAGAGAATAATCCTTGCCCTCAAGGAGCTTACATTCTTTTTAGTTTGCCTTCAAATATTTATTGTAATATTTTATTTTATTTTTATATTACCTTCATTCCCAAATATATTTATCCTTTCTTCCCCAGAAACAACTTTTTTCTTGTAACAAAAAATAGAGAAAAAAAAGGTAATTTAGCAAAACTAACCAACATATCAACTAAGTATCATAGTATATGGAAAGTTCCACATTCATAATTCCTCACTTAAACAGAGAAAGGAGGAAGGTGCATCTTCTAATGTTTTCTTGTGGAACAAACTTTATCTTTATTACTATATAGCATACCATTTCCATTTGGGGGGTTATTTCTTTTCACATTGTATATATTGTTTTTCTGTTTCTGCTTACTTCACTTTGCATCAGTTCATGCAAATATCCCCATGTTTTTGTGTGTTCTTTATAGTCATTATTTACCACAATAATGATTAATATTTTAACATTTATGTGCCATAGTTTGTTTAGTCAGCCCCCAACTAGTGAGAACCTATTTTGTTTCTAATTCTTTGCTACTACTACAAAAAAAAAAAAGCTGTTACAAATATTTTGATGCCTCACAGTAGGATCTCTGGGTCAAAGGGTATGGACACTTTGGTCACTTTATTTCAAAAATTCTAAATTGTTTTTCCAGAATGCTTGGACCAATTCACTGCTCTGCCAATAGAATTTTATGCTTTTATTCCCATAGTCTCCCTAACATTGGTTATTTCCATCTTTTGTCATTGCTAATTTGCTGGTTGATGAGTGAAACCTCAGAGTTGTTCTGATTTGCATCTCTTATTACTAGAGCTTTGATACAATATTTCATATAGCTGTTTGTGGTTTGTAATTACTTTGAGAACTTCTTGTTCATACTCTTTAACTACTTATCCAATGTCGGGGGCTCTCGGTCTTTAAAATTTATGTCCTATATTTAGCATCAGTGGTCAGTCTGTTTCTTTTTCAGAAATTCTAAAATTCTTTTGTGGAAGTAACTAAAATAGCCATAGCAGATTGAAACAATTACTATGGGAAGTCAGCAGATAATCTCTTCTTAAAATCCATACATTATCATTCACATCTTTTGACTAAGATCAACTAAAGTCCATATGTTGGTTAGTATACACCAGAGCAAATAAACATATCCCGCTTTTCTTGATTTTCTATTTTCAGGAAATAGGTGTTTTTTAAATTGATGACTGTTGTTTTCATAAAAGGATTGTTGGTACTTCAAAATTGCATTTGTTGAGCTTGGAAGAGTGATAGATTATGATTATGTCTACTATTATGCCATCAAGACTAATGGTTACACACACACACACACACACACACACACACACACACACACACACATACCCTTGAGATGTCTTAAATGGGGAAGTATAGACAATGTCTTCCTGAAGACTGAGAATAGTATGGACTCAATGACTTTCTAAATCTTCTAGTTCCACCATCTTACCTCCCTTGATTCCACCAGGGAACAATATAGTTGCATGATTGGTGTTCTCTTAGGTTTGCATTAATAACATGTGAGATTTTTACCTAGTGACTAAGTAAATTTCCCTCTTTGTTCTAGACAGGAAGCCTATTAGCAACCTGAGTTATCCCCTAATTGTAAATCTGATGGCAACCACCCTTCATGCTCCCAAAGGAACCATCACTCAGTTCACCAAAAGTCAGGGGTATATTTGTGGAGGAACATACCCTGTCATCTTATCCCCTCCCCAGTCTTCTTCCCCCAATTTCCTTCTCACTTCAGGTCCCACCTTTCCAGTTTCTTTCCTCCCCCAATATGCTCCCCTCATTTTCTTTCCTCTATTTTCCTTTCGCCCTCTGCTCTACTCCCCCATCACTTTTCCCTAGTTTTTCTATCTTCTCCCTAGTTGACTTCCTCCCAATCTATTCTCCTGATCTCCCCTCCTCTCCCCCCCCCACAAGTCTTCTTTCTCTCAGTTTCCTTTTATCTATTTTCTTTCAGTTTTCCCCTTCAAATCCAGACAAAAGGGAGCAAAACCAGGAATCAGGGGTGGAAAGTAGAGGGGATAAACCAGGAAGGGTCAGAAGCCTACTTTAGGATTGGGTGAGGGGACTCAGATGAAATATGTTTCCTTAGAATCCCAGCTTCTCTTCTCCATCACAGCTCCCACCCCAAGGCCTTTGAGAGATGGGCCCATTACTTCCAAACAGGGTCCATAGACCACAGATGATTCAAGGGCCTCCAGACTCACTGTACAAAGGGGGTGAAAAGGATATTTTCTAAATCAGTCCTCTATGAAATCACTGAGACCAACTTTGTCCTGGGGGATAATAGAATGGATCATTAGGTACTTGTGAAAGTTCACATTGGATTTTGAAGCCACCCTGAACCATAGGAAATCAGTATTTTAGGTAAAATGGGGAAATCCAAAGATGGATGGAACCCTTTATCTCCAAACACAGGCTCAGGGTAGGAGGGGGAGGCTGAGCTGAGAAGGAAATATTGTTTTCTGTGGGCTGCTTGTGAGCAGAGAAAGGTAACTTGCCCCTCCCCTGCCCCCTTCTTAATCCCCAAGGCCCCATCACCCACTCTTTAATCACACACTGGATTGTAAATCAGACCTCTTTCTTTTCTTTCTGAGTCTGAATTAGAGCCTAATTAGGCAAATGAGCAAATTTCCAGTTCAGATGGAATGCATTTTATTAATAGGCTAGAATGGCCTTTATGCGCAGAGGGGAAGGTGAGAGCAGAGAAAGGGAAACTAAGGAAAAGGGTCTTTACCCTCCAGCTCCTCAGTTACCAAACATTACTGGTGGGGGAATTGAGAAGGAGGGAACCCCAGTATCCTGAAGGATGGTCATTGGTTCTGAAGAAAGAGGTTACTGAGCATCCAGTCTACGACAGGACCACACTCATGGTCCGTTTCTTCCTCTTCTCCTTTCTCCTCTACTCCCAATGCTGGTTATATGATGTTCTTCATCCCTGGTCTCAAACAATTCTGTTGTGACAGGCCTACCTTTTCTCAACATCTGTCTGTCAGTCTGCCTCTCTTCTAATTTGAAATGAGAGAGTCAATTTAGAGACCAACTATATATTTCAGAATAACAATCTCTTACACTTTACAAAATGCTTTTTATCTTTCTAAAATACTTCCACAAGCTGTGGGAGGCCAGGTAGGAATGATGTCAAAGGTTCCGGATTCTAATTTTGCCTCTGTTGATTATTTCCCAGGTGACCTTGGGTAAGCTACTGGTCCTCATCTGCTAAAATAAGTGGGTTGGACTGATGAATCTAAGGTCCCCTTGAACTTTAAATCTGTGAGCCTATAACATATCTTGTCCTTCACAACAGGCCTGAGTGGGAAAGAGGACAAAGGTCATCGTTCTCATTTGATAATAAAAAAATGAAAGTGAGGCTTTAAGAGATAGAGCAAATGGTCTAAAAATAATCACAGGATCATAGGTTTTTGTTTTTGATCTGGGAAGGCCTTTAGAGGTTTTCTAGTCTCACTTCCTTATTTTACTGGTGTGACTAAGGCTTAGAGAGAGGCAATGATTTCACCAAGGTCACTCGGGTGGGAAGTTGCAGAGTCAAGAACTGAACCAGAGAAAAAAAACTCAGGCTATTGTTCTATTATAGCATACATTCCTATGGCACTATTTACAAAGCACTTCGAATACTTATCTCATTTGGACCTCACAACATCCCTAAATTACAGAAGAAGAAACCATAACTCAGGGTGCTTAAAAGCCTTGCCCATAGTCTAAGTATAAGAGGCAAGATTTGAACTCAGTCCTCTCTTCATCCACCATCAGGTTCAAGGTTCAGCATTTTTCCCATGACCCTGCCATGTCCAATCACTGACATTTTTCCTTGACTTCTGCTATGTAGAGTCAGCAGAAGTCTCTGTCTCCCAGCCTGAGTCAAGCTGCCACTCCTGAATATCAGGGGTGAGTGAAGTTGCACCAGATTGCAATCATCTTATTGATTTTATTGTACCCACTTGGAGTAGGAGCTCTCCTTAACTCAATATGCAAAATAATGCAAAGCAGTATGCAAATTAGCCGAGCCCTGGCACCTTTTTTTTTTTTGCCCGATAACAGGGCTGAAAGCACGGAACACAATTTTTAGGAACAAACTGGCATCTCCAGCATCACGTTTTCAGCCCCCCTGCAGTTGGTAGGGAAAGGGGGGGAAAGAGGGGGTGTCTTCTGGCTCTGATGTCCTCCTGCCAGTTTGCTGTTCCAAAGTCCTGCAAATTTCCTGAATTCCAGTAAGTGGGACTTCTATTTCCCTGATGTCGAAAAGAGAGGCTCTGATTCTGTTCTCCAAGAATCAAAAATTCCTGTCCAGACAGCAGGCCCAGGGAGCTGAGGAGCCAATGGCAACATGGAGGACCAGAAGACATTGTTCTTCTGGCTGCTGTGTTCCAAGCAGCTGAGCTGCCTGTCCCAGGATAACTTTCTGGAAATGGTCCTGGGGCCATCTAAAAGATGGCCTGAAAGAGATGAGTGAGACAGGCTGAGTGCAGGCAGTCAATAAATCTTTTCTCTCTTCCAATGTATCTCCTTTCCAATCAGTATTTCCTGAACTTCTCTTCTGTGCAGATCTCTGTGTGAGGCACTAAGAAGGACACAAAGACTGAAGACTCTTGGTCTCTGTCCTCATGGAGTTCACACTCTATTGGGTTTTTTTTTTTTCAATTGTGTACATCTCTTAATGACCCCATTTGGGGTTTTCTTGGCAGAGATACTGGAGTGGTTTGTCATTTCCTTCTCTTGCTCATTTTACAGATGAGGAAACTGAGGCAACAGAGTTAAATGACTTGCCCAGGGTCACCTAGCTAGTAAGTGTCTGAGACTGTATTTGAACTCAGGTCTTTTTAACTCCCCAGCACGCTATGCACTGCACCATCTAGCAGTGACTTGACTGTGATTGTTCAACCAGTAAGGTGTTTCAAGTGTGAAAGACAAAATACAGGCCAACCCTGTCTCTAAGTCCAATATATTTTTTTTAATCTACATAATGACTCCTCTCAAGCCTATATCTCCAGCCTTAATTTCTTCTCGTAGCTCTAGGCCCCCATTTTCCTGAATCCCTGTTAGTATTTCAGACTCAATATTTTGTTCTGCCAGCAAGGCTGCAGGATCTCAGAGGAACCAGTTAGTATCTCTGGGCCTCAGGTTCTCTTCTCAGACAGCTTTAGCTGTTCTACTGTTTTTCATTCTGTTTTTCTATCCACAGAGCCTAGCATGGTACTTTATATGCAGTAGGTGCTTAATAAATGCTTCCTCTATTGAATTGGACCTTGAAATCTTGGTCAGGAGAGGCAGTAGAGTGATGTGGAAAGAAGACCAGCTTTGGAATGAGGAACATTTGGGTTCAAGTCCTAATGCTACACATATACTGGTTATATGACCCTGGGAAAATTTCGTAACCTCTGAGTATTCTAAGCAAACTAACTCCCTATGGCTATAAGTGATAGACAGGTTATTCTCCTCCATTGGTTGAGTGAATGAACTCAAGGGTTTGGAACCCCCCCCCCCCTAAAAATAAAAAATACTGACCACATTTAGATTCCAATCTTAATCTCAGACCTCAGACTGGTTTGTATGACTCACAGCAAGTTTCTTTGAAATGCTGTGCCTCTGTTTCCCTTTTTTTAAAAGGGGGACTTTAAATACAACTTTTTAAAATAATTTTTTAAGTGAAAAGAGCTAATCTATATTCAGATTACCTTTCAGGGACATAGGAGGCCCCGGAGAGTTTTGGTTCAGAAAGAATGCTAAATCAAAGGCTCTGGGTTCAAATCACAACTCTGTAACCTATTACCTATATTCCTTTTATTTTCCTCTCTGGGCCTCACTTTCCTCTTCTCTAAAATGAACAATCCCTAAGCTCCCTCCCATTTCTAAATCTGTAGTTTTATGAAAGGAGAAATACACAACTGGGGGGGGCATCATCGCAGCTCCCATTTCTCTATCCTCTCACAGTTTACAAAATGCTAATATTACAACTACTCTTTATTCCCATTTTATAGATGAGGAAACTGAGATAATATGACTCATCAGAGGTCACAAAGCTAGTCAGTGTTAGATTGGGAACTCAAATGCACATCTCAGATTCCAAGCCTAGAAGAATTTCCACTCTAAAGTACCACTACCTCCCCCTCTTAATTATTATTATTATTATTTATTTATTCTCAGTCACAGAGGCTATATATTGTCAACCTATTAATACGAGCCCTGCCTGATATCCCTGCCAGCGCTATATTGGTACTGGTGAACTAATGTGCCTCCAGACTCAGCTAATTGGAATCCAGCTTCTTCCCCCCCTTCTCTTCTCCCTCTCTGTAAATTATGCGGATTTCCAAAGTTTCGGGCCTGAGTGATAGACAGTCCTGTCACAACGGCGTTAAGTGTTTAGAGAGCGATTGTTCTCAGAGAGCTACCATTTTTCAAACTTTTTACTTTTATGAGAAGCTGGAGGGGAAAGAATGAGATCTGGAAAGTGTTTGGTGGGGTCTGGAATCCCTCCCCTCCAAAGCCAGCTCTGTCCTCATCTCCGCTCCCAGTTTAGGCCCACCCTGGGCCCTACAGCTGGAAGAAAGGCTGACTTTTCCCCCTTCCCTTTCCCCCTGTGGAGAATTGGGGTTTTCCTAGGATATTATCCTTGTCATAACAATCAGAACTCCAGAGAGGTATTGCTCTTAAACCCTCAACACACATTTTTATAACCTTTCTATTTAATAAGAAAGAGACAGCTCCAATTAGCTGGGAATATTCCACAGAAATGGGATTATTTTAAAAGCTTCAGCAATATTATAAAATAGCTTCAGTAAATGAACAGCTGTTGCCTCAGCAGGATCTGTATTCTCTTATGGCTCTTTTTCCCTCCACCTCCCTTTTCCAATTTCTTCTCTCTTCCTTCTCGTACCTAATGCCTTTGGGGAGCTGTTTATGGAGCCCAGAGCTGGGCCTCCACCAGAGCTACAGCGGCCCCAGGGACTCTCTGACCCTAAAGGGCATCATGAAAGGAACCCAAGGGCAGGCACCCTTCCTGATGAAAGGGGAGCCACAGCAGGGCTGTGGACAAAGGCTCAATCACATCCGTTTGTCATTCTCTGTTCGATGTACTAATGGAAGTGGATGGTTGCATGAAGAATTCCAAACCAGGGCTGACTGTGTCACTCCCGGGCTCAAGAAGCTGCTGCCTCTGGATAAAATACAAACTCCTCTATCGTTTAAAGCCATTCACAATCTGGCCAGATTTATTTCAAGCTGATTTCACATTATCCCCACCTTCCCTCAATATGCACACATTCTGCATTCCAGTCAAATTGGACTTCCAATTTTTCTCTGCACATGGCATCCACTTCCTGTCCCCACGCTTTTGCACGAGCTGTCCCTCATGCCTGGCATGCTTTCTCTCCTCTCCCCTGACTCTTGGAATCCCTAAGCCCTTTTATGACTCAAATCCAATACCACCTCCTTCCTATGTGAGGCCTTTCCTGATTCCATTGGTTGCTGGTTGAAACTCTCTCCTCCCCACCTCCAAAATTACTCTGCATTTCTTCAGCCTGTATATGTGTAATAGATACACTCGCCCTGTGGATAGATTGCATTCTCCCAGCAGAATAGAAGTTCTCTGAGGACAAAAGCTGTTTCCATTTTTGTTTCTGAAACTCAGCTTCTAACATAGCACCTGGCACACTACAGTTGCTAAATAAACACTTGTTTAATCGTATTAAGCTTTGGGGAAGTAAATACCAAGATGTCTCATTCTTTAGGTAAGAACGTTGCCAGACACATATGTTGTACTCTCCCTCCCATACACTTGCCCTGCTCTTGTCAGGGAAGCTGCTGTGAGCTGTGGCCAGAGCAGTGGGGATGGACTGAGCTAAGCCATTCCTATTCTCTCAGCCAGGCACCTTTTATGTGTAAGACGTTTATAACATAACTGAAGCAGAAGAAGAACCCAGACTCAGAATGAGGATTCAGGGTCAGAATCCAGGTCTGAGATCGGGGCTAAGGCTGTCTATGACCAGCTTCAGTTTCCAGCTATGGTGAGGGATCAGTCTGGAGCTCTTGGAAACAGTGATCTCTGATTAGCTACCTAAGCTTCACGGACCTCTCACTCTAAGTCAGAGCTTAAGGGAGAGGAGCAAGCATTTATTAAGGACTGACGACAGGCCAGACACTGTGTTAAGATATTTACAAATATCACACAACAACTTTGGGGAAGTAAATAATTGATTAATAATAATAACATTAATTATTAATAATAATTAATAATAACTAACATTCACATAGCTCTTTAAGATGAACAAAGTGCTGTATAGCAAAGCTATATATATATATGTACTGTGTTTCCCCGATAATAAGACACTGTCTTATTTTTTTTTTGGAAAGAAAAACACCAGAGGGCTTATTTTCAGGGGAGGGCTTATGTTGTCCTGCCTCAGCTCTCCTCCGCGGCACTGCTCTCAATGGCGCCGTAATGTAGCGTGTAGTGCAGGGGATCACCTTCACTACAGTAGCAATCTCAATAGGGCTTATTTTCGGGGGAGGGCTTATTTTAGAGGAATCTTACACAGTAAGGGGAGGGCTTATTTTCGGGATAGGTCTTATTATCAGGGAAACAAGGTATGTGTGTATACATGCATATATACATATACCGACATTTTATATTTTATTTATATATTTTAAGTTTACATTATACACACATACATACTCTTTTAATCTTCACAACAACTCTGTGAGGTAGGTGCTGTCATTGCCCCCATTTTATAGATGGGGAAACTGAGGCACAGGGGTCACATAAAATGTAGCAAATGTCTAAAGCAGGATGTGAACTCAGGACTCCATGATGCCAAGTTGGGCATCCCACCCTTGGTACCTCCTAGATCCTCCATCTCTATTTTGGTAATTATCTCCTGTACTTCTGAGTGGTCTTAGCTTTCTGATGCAGAGAGGGCTTCTTTCCCATAACTTTGAAGCTATAGGATCTATCCCCTTTCACTTTCTTTGTGCTCCTACCTCTTGCCCTTCACCATGAGAGGCCTTCATAGTGAGTCTTTCTTTGTTGATTGTCATTCAGTTGGTTTTTAGTTGTGTCTGGCTTTTTGTGACCCCATTTGAGGTTTTCTGGGCAAAGATACTGGAGTGGTTTGACATTTCCTTCTCCAGTTCATTTTACAGATGGGAAAACTGAGGCAAACAGGGTGAAGTGACTTGCTCAGGCACAGCTAGTAAGTATCTGAGGCTAGATTTGAACTCAGGAAGATGAGTCTCCCTGACTCCAGGTTTGGTACTTTATCTACTGTTCTGCCTTCTGCTTAAAATGTTGAGACCATAAATGGACAAGAAGTCAGGATCCCTGGATTCCACCCTTGAATCTTCACTAAATCACTCTGTGATCCTGGGCACATCCTATTTCCTACTCTGAGCATTAATTTTCCCCTTTATAAAACAGGGATGAACATCCCTGCCTTTCAGGGTGTTTTGAGGCTCTAAGGGGCAGGCCATCTCTCTCTATATTGCAAATATCTGTGCAAATGGGATTATGATTACTGCTGCTATTACTTCCTATAGTTGTACATTCCTCACCTATGTGATCTCATACTGAAGCCAGAATTTTCTAAAGAGTAAAGCAAATAGTGTTAATCAATTGGTGGTAACAAGAGTTGGCCTCAAACCTTGATAAATTGCCTGCCTCCAGTCCACTAATTGTTTCTGCTCTTTGCATTGAACCTTGGCTTCCTAGGCCTTGGAGGTGTACCCACAGATCCATGCTGGGGTGGTGTGTAGGACCAGAGGTTACCCAGATAGAGCCTGGCTAGAAAAGCCTCTTCATTTGCTCATTTCCCCCTTATCCTTCACAGGGAAGACACATTGGGCTAAGTACCAGGGCCAGGCAGAGCAGGACAGGTAGAGAGGGAGAGGAATCCTAATGTACATTACCTTGCAAAGGGGCACTGGTCTGGCATCCTTCTGGTATTGGGGGTGGGTGGGTTTTATTGTGGAAACCTACCATGGGAGCCTGCCTCGGGCTGTATCCCCCAGAAAAGCCTTAGGCTCTTGTAACCAAGCAGATGGGAGGGAGAAGGGGACTGGAAGGCCTCCACTGGGCAGCCTTACAACCTGTCAGATGGTGTTTTCCCCACTCTCAATGAGAGCAATATGGAGGCCGCCTATTTGCCAAGGAAATAGAAGCTGAGTGTGACGTGAAGTGATGCAATGTTGCAAATGTTGGCTTTTGTCAGGATAGTTCAGGCCCAAAGAACCTGCTTTTACTGGGATGGGGGAGAGGGTAGGGGAAATCACAGAATTCCTCAGCTGACGGCTATCTCTCTATTTTACAGATGAGGAAACTGAGGCCCTGAAAAGGAAAAGTCACACAGAAAATCAGGGCAAGAGCCATTCTCCGAATCTAGGTGTCCTCACTCTAAATCCTGGGCCCTCTGCACCATCCCACCCCACTTCATGTCTCTATCTTGCAAGCAAGCACAGAAGAGGTATAAAATGAGGTGGGAGTGGGGGTGGGGGATGGATCAGATGATCTCCAGGGTCCCGCGAAGTGCTCACATTCTGGGATTCCGGGATCGAAAGCCATCTTGATTTTGCCAAGTCGGCATTTTTTCATCATCTCAGTCCCAGCATTTGGGCACGTCTGCTCTGATGGAGGTGGGGGGGGGGGTGGGGGGAGATGGAAGGGAAGTGTCTCCATTTAAAAGCCAAACTAAAAGCTGAAAAAAAAAACCAAGACGAGATATTTTGCTGCGGCAGACAGGATGAGCAAACTGTGGTCGTTAACATGATAAAAGTCGCTTTGTACGGGTGTAAAATTCATTTTTCCCCATTTAGCACATGGCACATTTGCATCAGGCTTCATTTCCAAAGCACTTTTGGTAACTTCACCCTCACAGCCCCTTCTGGGGAATTATAAGAATCGTTCCCATTTCACAGCTGGGAAACCTGAGGCCTAGGCAGGTCTGGACCCTTCTTTAAACCAGAATACCTCCCTGGGTCATGACCTTTGGAGATAAAGGTCATCCTTGGTATGTGATGGCCAGGAGATCCTGGGCTTTGAGCTGGTTCTGCAGCAGTGGGGTTGGCCCAGCACGGCATCACTTAGGTATTGTGTAGAAACAGCTGGCTGTAGAAAAATCAGTTTGGGGCAGAGTCAGGACATCTCAGGCAAATGTCTTCCTCTCTCTGGGTCTCAGTATCTTCAGTCTTAAAATGAGGTGGTTCAACTAAATGAAGTCTAGGGGCCCTCCCAGTGTCCCAACATTCTAGAATTCAGGATAATATATTGGATAGAGCACTAGATTGGTTGCCAAAGGCACAAAAAACAATAATTTGCTGTTCAAGTCATTTCAAACTCTTTGTGACCCCATTTGGGTTTTCTTAGCAAAGATACAGGAGTGGTTTGCCATTTCCTTTTCCAGCTCATTTTACAGATGAGGAAACAGGGTTAAGTGACTTGCCCAGGGTCATGTAGCTAGTAAGTATCTGAGGTCAAATTTGAACTCAGGTCTTCCTGACTCCAGGCCAGTGCTTCTCTATCTACTACACATGTTAACTCATTTGACCCTCATACAAATAGCATATGCATGCCAGACAGATAAACTGTTCTGGGAAGGCCAGGAGCATCACTGACCAGACCATGAGCTCCAGTTGTATCTTCCTGGTGCCCCAGACCTGCCTGAAGCTCAAGGTATAGTTGACATAAAGCCCAGATGATAGATTCCCTAGAGTGCTTTTTGTTGCTTCTCCCAGGAAGTCCACCCCTATTTCCCCACCAGCTTCCTACAGTGACCTGGCATCATGGGGAGAGGAGATAGAGAGGGTCAGAGACATCCATTTCTCCTTGCTTCCAGTGAGTTATCCTTTACTACTAAATGATAGGTTGGAAGTTTTATGTTGACTTGCTGTCAGTTGTCACTGCTGATAGAAACCCGATTTCCTGGTATCCTTCTCCTTCTGAAGGCTCGACCAGAGAACATAGAAGATCAGAACTGGAAGAGACTTCAGAGATCTTAACCTCCTTCATTCTATAAATGTGGAAACATTCCCAGACCAGGGAAATGACTTGCCCAAGGTCATATAGACAGGAAGGAAGGAAGGGGAAAAGGAAGAAAGGGAGGATGGAAAGAAGGAAGGAAGGAAGGAAAGAAGAAAGGAAGGGAAAACGGAAGGAAGGAAGAAGGAAAGAAGGAAGGGAAGATGAAAGAAAGGCAGGGAGAGAAGAAGGAAGGAAGGGAGGAAGGAAGGAAAAAAGGGTAGAAGGAAGAAAGGAAGGGAAGGAAAGAGGAAGGAAAGAAGGGAAGATGAAAGGAAGGAAGGAAGGAAGGGAAGAAGGAAGAAAGGAAGGAAGGAACAGAAGAAGGAAGGAAGGGAAGAAGGAAGAAAGGAAGGGAAGGAAAGAGGAAGGAAAGAAGGGAAGAAAGAAGGGAAGATGAAAGGAAGGGAAGAAGGAAGGAGGGAAGGAGGGAACAAGCATTTATTGTCTACTAGGTGGCAGACACTAGGTTAAGCACCTTACAAATATGATTTCATTTGATCCTCACAACCACCCTAGGAGATAGGTGCTATTATGTCTCCATTTCACAGTTGAGGAAACTGAGGGAGATGGAAGTTAAGTGACTGGTCCAGGGTTCGCACAGCTGCATGTGTCTTTCTAATTCCAGGTCCAGTACTCTGTCTCCTGCATCACCTAGCTGCTCTGAGAGTCAGAGCTTGGATTTGAGCCCGGGTCTTCTGATTGCAAATCCAGTCTGCTGCCTTTCCCATGCTGCTTCTCCACTATAACATTGCCTGTTGCCTGAGGGCACTCAGTAAATTAGCAGCAGAACTGGGATTAGAATTTATGTTCTCATTCTTCATTCATTCAATAAACTTTACAATTGTGCTTAGAATTGGGCGTATACAGATATATACTACAAAGACCATACTCCCAAGGAGCACCTCAGTATAATGTTAGGGTAGAAGCTGAGGGGGAAAGGACAGATAGATATTTAAGGGAAAGTAAGGTAAATTCAAAGGCGTGGTCCAGGCAAAGTGCCATGAGATGCTTGAGGAAGGCATTTTCCTCCTACAGCACCACTCATTTGAAACCCCTTTCATGTATGTATATTACCTCATTTCTGTGAAGTGTTGGCAAGGCTTAAGCATTCTCCCATTGACTTTCAGCAGAAAGGGTCAGTCACCCCTAGGTGGATGCTCTTACCAAGTCCTCAGAGAGACCCCTCCTGTCATTGACAAGCTGGAAATGGTGGAAAGGATGTTGTGAAAGAAAAATCAATGATTTCTCCCTCCCTCACCCCACTGGGGGTGGGGGGAGGGTGGAAAGAAATATGTATTATATGTGTGGGGATCAGTAAATAAGGCAGATCATTGTGACTTTATCAGCTGGTCCCCAGCTTTCTCTCCTCCCTCCCAAATTCGGCCTGGTCCGCTTGAGCCTTGCTACCTCTAGGGGGACAGGAACATCCTAGCTGATGAGCAGCTGATAGGATTCCAGCTGGAGTAATTAATAAGATAAGGCCTAGCTGTTTCTGCTCAGCACATACATAGGTAAGCCTTGTGACCAAGGCTTCTATCTTTCCCAGGGTGCCTCAGGAAAATCAGTGTGAAGGAGAAGAGAGGAGAGGAAACGCTGAGGGTGTTTGATGCTTGTCAATTTCTTAATAAATTCTTAGATTCCTAAAATGTGGGAACTTATAGGGACCTTGGAATATGGAATATTGAGCAGAGCTGGGAGGGACCTCAGTACCTAGAACCTAGACTGTTCAATCTGGAAGAGAGAGTTTAGAAGCTAGAACAGCTCCACTTCTGAATTGCCCCTATTTCTGCTGAGGGTACCACCAGGAGCCCAGGAGGGCGACCTTGGAGACACCTTTACTTCCTCACTCTCTCACCCCAAGCTTGTCCATTCTGCCTCTCGGACACTTCTGGTGTCTGTTTCCTTTGCTTGCTCACACATCTGCCATCCAAGTTCAGACCTTAGTCCCCTTTCACCTGGACTATTGTAGGAGTCTTTTGGGTCTCCTTTCCCCTTTAACCCATCCTCCCCACAGCTAGAAAACTGATTCTCCTAAAGCACTGATCCGATCAAGTCATACTCCAGCTCAACAAATTCCAATGGCTCCCTATTACCTCCAGGGCCATACACAAACTCTTTTATTTGGTATTTAAAGCCTTTCACAATCCAGATCCAACTTACCTTTCAGGCTTTATTAGATATGACTTCCTTTCATGCAGTCCAGCCTTATTGCTGTTCTGTGCACACAGTACTCCATTTTCTATCTCTTTGCCTTTTAATAGGCTGTCTGCAATCCCTGGAATGATCTCCCTCCCATCTACTATAGTCTCTTTGTTGCCTTCAAAACTCAGCCCAGGGGCCAACTTTCTCCATGAAGCCTTTTGTGATCTACCTCAGCCCTACCTTCTCCTCCTTGAAAAAAAATTATCTTTCAAAATTTTTCTATATATTTATATATGTGCATGTTGTCTAACTAATAGAATGTAATTTCCTTGGTGTTAGGGATTGCTTCATTTCTGCCTTTGTATATCTATGGACTAGAATAGTAAATACTATATTTAGAAAAGTACATAGAAAGCAGGCACTTAATAAATATTTGCTGATTGATGGCACGTGGATAGAGCACTGGACCTGGAGTCAGGAAAACCTGAGTTCAAACCCTGCCCCCAGACACTTACTATCTGTGTGACGCTGGGCAAGTCACTTAACTTCTCTCTGCTACAGTTTTCTTAACTATAAAATGGGGATAATGACAGCACCTCCTTCCAAGGGTTATTGTGAGGATAAAATTAGATAATGTTTATAAAGGGTTTAGGTCAGTACCTACCACATAGCTGGTTCTTAAGCATTCATTTCCTCCCTCCCTCCTTCCCTCCCTCCCTCCCTCCTTTCCTCCCTCCCTCCCT
>NW_027185896.1:8438001-8443974 GCF_028583685.1 Petaurus breviceps papuanus | reverse complement strand
CCTTCCTTCCTTCCTTCCTTCCTTCCTTCCTTCCTTCCTTCCTTCCTTCCTTCCTTCCTTCCGAATGACATAAAATGTCAGAGCTAGAGGGGGTCTTAGAATATGGGGAAGGGAATAAACATTTATATAGCACCTACTATGTGCTGGGTAGGATTCTGTAAAATTCTGTTTCCTTCCAGATGCTGACATTCTGAGAGTTGTATGGCCAAAGTTGTTTTTCTGTCTCACCTTGCTCTGGAGAACAGGACCTTCACTAGGGATGGAACATCTGTTCTCCTATGAGGGACAAGCCATACCTGGGACTTCAATTTCCTTTGATAAAAAAAGGGAACTTCCCAAACAGCAAGAGACTCCCTTGCTCACCTCCCAACCTGGCTTCTGCCTAGGACCAGAGGAGGGTAGATTTCTCCCCAGAGAAAAGAAGGTTCCCATATAGGTAAGTTCTTCTCCCAAAGAACCTACCTATCCAGCCCTCTTTCCTCCTGTTTCCCTTCTCTGCATCAGCTAGATACTCTCCTGCTCAGTAGATAAATGTCCTTGAATGTAACTCCCATCATTCCCTTTGCCTATAATTATCTCCCTCCTTACCTTCCAGAGAAACATTAATCAAGACGAATTTATTAAGTGCTTGCTATGTGCCAAGGATTGTGCTAAGTGCTGGAGATAGAAAAAGCAAATCCAAAACATTTTAGACATCTCCATTTTTCCTAGATCCTAGCAAGGGGCTAGGGCTAGGTCAGCAAACTACAACTGATCTGTAAATTAAGAATGTTAGAGTGAGGGGTGAATATGACCAGCCTGGTGGGCTTGATCCTTCTATGGGATGTAAAATCACTCACAGAATGGCCATGGATCCTTCCACAGTCACATAAGAAACCTTAAGATCTTGGCCACAAGGGTATCTTGGTAAGAGAGTGTGAGTGGCTCGCTGTTGCCCATACCCAGTGCTGGGCCCTCAGCTGAGAACATGTGTGTCCATTTGGGCATTGAATGATCAGATTTGGGCTACTTCTTTGGAGGAGGAAAATAGTAAGTTAGATGTTTTGTCTCTCCTCTCCCCAGGCATGCCTGCCTGCCTGCCTGCCTACTGAGCTGAATTCTCCTATCTCTTAGGATAGGAATGCAGATTTTCCATCAAGGGAGGGAGGAACGAGGGAGGAGGGCAGGCTGGCCCCTTCCAGGCCTTCATTATGCTGCTGTTTGCATGATTTTTCGAGGGCTTGCTGGGTTCATGAAAATTAATGCAATCGTGCCAGACTGTTTCTTCTGTGTCTGATAGGGCTTCGTGCATTTGGGAAGCAACGTCTGAGCCAGACGTCGGAGGAACCTTTCCAGAGCATGAGCTTCCCTGGCCGAGTGGGTGGGGACATGGGCATACATGGCTGGGATTGTTCCAAGAGTTCCAGACATGTGCTCTGGGTGTGAAGGCTGGGGAGGGTGCAAAGGGGGGCAGAAGAGAGCATCCCACACTCATAGACATGCTGCCATTGGGCACAAGCCTCTGCACACCACTTCATTTGAGGGAGCTTACTTTAGTGGTTAGCCCTGGTTGGCTAGTGAGGTCAAGATTCTTGACTGAATCCTACTATGAGTCTCCCTCTGCTCCTTGGCCACAGACTGTCTTCTGACCCCAATCATGGACTGAGCCCTAATCTTTGTTGCAGGCTAGACCTTGGTCTCAGATTGACCCCTGACCCTGGTTACTGACTGGGCCTTAACCCTAGTCCCAAAAGGATCTTTAAACAAACCCCAAATAAACCTTGATCCTGAAAAGTCATCCCCCAAAACATTCCTTAGGTACTTATACTACCAGGTAAGAATGTGGATGACTCATTGCAGTTCACCCCCACTGCTAATCACACAGTTCAAAGTCCCAGCAAATGGAGGGACTGTGTTTTGATGCTGTTTCCAGAGGGGGTATTTCAGGAGTTCAAAAACTGTATGGCAGAGAAGTTTCCCTGTGTCTCTGGGAATGTTTCTTGACCTCTCCTTTCAGCCCCTGGACATTCATAAGTTTAAGCAGGGAAAATATTCTCCTTCAGAGGGGGCCAATCTAGGGACTCAGAAGTTCAGGGTAAAGCTATTCCTTGACCCCAAGAAAGGGACCCCAGGATGAAGGTACCCCCTCAAAGGTACCCACCTGACCATGTGACCATGACTCCCTGAGGAAGGTGTAGCCCCAACTCCACAACTGTTTGCAATCTCTGAGAAGCTTTGGCACAATTTTCCTCCTGCCAGTGACCTTCTGGATGAGGGCTGTGGGGCTCCCAGGAGTAGGGAAGGCTCTTGGGAGGATAGGACTGAAGATGCAGGGAGGGGAGTTTATTATACATGTAGATTATACCACTAGAACCAAAAATAGCTTTTCTTTTTTCATGTAAAGGAAATCTGTTTGGATAATAGTATGTGTGTGAGAAGGTGGGGGGAGGGGAATGTTTGCCTGGAAAAATGAATCAAATGCCTGGAGAGCTTTTTCTTCCTCTGAAGCTGTGGCTGGACATGCTGGCCAGCTCCCACTCTGGCCAGCCTGTCCCAGGTGGCCCAGTGTGTCTCAAGGACTCAGAATCTGGGCTGCAAGGGGGTGGTTAGGCAGCCTGTGGCTTCCAGCCTGACCCCAGCAAAGGCTGTAACAGGCTTTCCAGACCTCCTCACCCAGCCACACCTCCAAATTCCCATCCATTCTGGGTTTTTGTTTCTACCCTGCCCAATCCTCTCTGTTATTCTCTGCTCAATTTGATGATGAAGTCCAGGGCAGGTGGAGAAATAATGGTAATGACGATGATAAAACAGTAACAGTATCAGTGCAGAGTCCCTCATTGAAAATATTATTATTAAACATCACTTTAAATCGCATTAAATGTCACTTTAAGGTTTCCAAAAATGCTTTCTTCATCATGACCTAATGAATTAGAGAGTGCAAGTATTTTCTCCATTTTATAGTTGAGGAAACTGAGATGTAATGATGACATTTATTTTAAAACAATGGTCTGGAATTGTGATTTCATTGAAATAAGGAGCTTCCTGATGAGAAAAGTCCCTCTGCTAGCGAACTCCCAATGCTCTTCGATTTATGATCTTAAAGGGTTGCCTTGGCAACGGAAAGGTTGACTTGTCAAGTATCACACCTTGAACCCAAGTTGTGTTGACTCCAAGCCAGCTCTCTAAGCCACTCTGTGAAGTGGCCTCTCGAATGAACGGCCTTAGGGATGTAGGTCAAACAGGGCAGGGAGTATTAAGATGAGCCCTGAATTAGGAGTCAGATGCTCAAAGTCTGACCTGCTAGCTTTGTGACCTTAGGGGAGTTACTTCCCTTCTGAGACTCAGTTTCCTCCTCTGTAAAATGCTGGGGATGGGACTAGATGATCTCTAAGGCGTCCACCAGCTGTAACACTGTATGACTAGCCCCACAAAGGGGAAGGACCTTGTCTAGGGTGTCACAGCCAGTCAGAGTTAGGTTCCTTGAGTCCAATGGTACTGTCCTGCCGGTGACAATAGAGAAGGTATAGGGAGGTGGCAGCACAGGGGTGGAGTATTCATTGGATTCTATGGCATTTGGGCACGCCCCAGCTGCCCTGATGGTGATGGGCCCAAGAGGGCGAAGAGAAGGAAGCACCAGCAATGAATCTCCCGCCATCCATCACACTGGGGCGCAGAAGGGTTTATAACGATCAATAAAACAAACAATTATCCTGTCATTACCCAATACGCCATCCTGATAGCCTCGGGCGCCAGCCGGCAATGGGGAAGTAATTACGGCACTTACAGCCCAGGAGGAGCTGGGCACCTCTTCAGAGACTCCCACACCACAGGAGGCTGGCCCATGTGGGCAAGAGTCGGGGCAGCCCAAGCAGAGACCCTTCCAGCGTCCTCGAGCTGCAGGATCCCCTGAAGCGGAGATGCATGGCTAACTACGGGGAAATTAGAGAGGTTCCAGGTCGATTCTGAAAGCTAGAAGGGGGCTTAGAATCACCAAGTCTAGCACTTCGATTTTACGGATGAGCAGCCCCAGTCTCAGAGAGATCAAATGACTTGTCCAGAGACCCATAGCTAGTAAATCTCTGAGGCAGGATTTGAATAGAGGCGGGTCTTCCTGGTGCCAAATTCACCTAGGTGCCAGCATCATGACATCATGGACAGAACCACAGAATTGGAACCCAGACTTCTGGGTTTCAGTCCTGGCTTTGCCTCTTAAAGCCTGTGTGACTTTGGCCAAGTCACTGCCCAAGTCCTTGGGTTTTAGCGTTCCCATGGATGAAATGGAATATTTGATTAGTTGATATCTGAGGTCCTTTGCTGCTCCAAATCCCATCATCGTGTTACTACAGAAGATTGTTCTGGTCAAGCCCAGCATTCCACAAGCATCATGGCAGCCTGAGACTGGATGACAGGTCTCACCTCTCATCTCTTCTGATTAGTTATGGAGGGCTTCCCAGAGCGGGTAAGATAGCTCTGGACCTGCTGGTGGTGGATGGTCAATGGTACGAGCCCATATATATAAAGACCCTTAAGGTTTGTGAAGCGTTTTATAGCATTTTATTCTCACACCAATCCTTTGAGTTAGGAAACACAGGTATAATTATGCCCATGCTACAAATGAGAAAATTGAAGCCCAGACAGGCAACATGACTTACCCAGGGTCACATAGCTAGTATCAGCAGTGGGATTTGAATCCAGGGTTTCTTAACTCCAGGTGCAGTCTGCTATCCACCACATTACGTTGGCACGTCTAATGTTATAAAAAGAACCATTGAAATCAGGAAAGATGGACCCTAGTTCTACTTACTAGCTGTGTGACCCTGGGCGAGTCACTTAACTCTGTTTGCCTCAGTTTCCTCATCTGTGAAATGGCAAACCACTCCAGTATCTCCGCCAAGAAATCCCCAAGTAGGGTCACAAAGAGTCGGACACGACTGAAAATGACTGAACAACAATGGATCAGTGGTTCAGGTTGACGGTCATTGGTCCACATCATGGAGGGACAAACGCTATTGCTCCTAGGCCTGGGCTTGTCTGTGATCCCAAATCAGACCAGAGGGCAAGGAAGGAAAGAGAAGGGTTAGTATGGTGTTTCTTCTGGAACCAGATGATTGGAACCACAAAGGGAGAACCTGAGGACCAAGGGCTGCATTACTGGTAGGGATAGCTATTCACATTTTACAGAAGGGTAAACTGAGGCTCAGAGAGGTGACACATCTTATAAATATTAGAATTAGAACCCAGATCTCTTGACTGGGTTTATGACTTTTTTGTCACACTCGGCTGCCTTCCTCTTGCATCTTTGATTAGTTCTGCCTTACTCTAAAGGCTCTCTAGCAGAGTCACCTTCATTGCTGGGCTGGAGAGCCCTGTCCTGGGAGCTCAGGTCTCCAGCCTCTAACCCCTCTGCTTCCTTCATGCTGCCAGCCAGCCTCTTAGGGCTGGGCAGGGGCCCTGCTCACAGGGGACTAACAGAGCACAGGAGCGACATCATTCACAGGGGCTGGGAGGTTCATTTCTGAAATCAATTTATCAATCAACAAGCATTTAAGTGGCTAGTCAGGTGGTATTTTGGTTTTATTTATACCCTGAAATGTTTTGCAGCTATGCAGAGAAGGGAGAAGGTACCCTGCATAACAATAAAATCTGAGGGTAACAATTCTATGCTCCATTTCCCCCTCTCCTCTCCCCTTCCCTTTCCTCCCAAACTCTCTCCTTCCATCCCCTCTCCACTCTCCTGTCCCTCTCCTTTCCTCTCTCCTTCTCTCTTCCCTCTTCCCCCTCCCCTCTCCTTCCCTTTCCTCCCAAACTCTCCTGTCCCCTTTTTCCTCCCCTTCCTTCTCTCTTTTTCTCCCCCTCTTTTTTCTCCTCCCAAACTCTCCTCTTTCTTCCTCCCTTCCCTCCCTTCTCCTTTTCCCTTCCCCTCCCCCTTCCCTTTCTCCTTTCCCTGCCTTCTCCCTTTTCCTTTTCTGCCTTCTCTCCTTTCCCCTCTTCTCT
>NW_027185896.1:8433401-8437991 GCF_028583685.1 Petaurus breviceps papuanus | reverse complement strand
GAGAGGGGTACTGACGAGGGAAGAAAAGCTGGTGTGTGGGGGTGGGGTGGGGGCAGAGAATGCAATCATGAACAACCAATTAATAACCCTCCTCTGCCTGCCTATCGTGCCTCTCTCATCTTGGGATCCCAAAGCACTCGACCAAAGTAATTATTTGTCACAACAGCCCTGTGAGCTGAGTGTTATCTCTGCTACCCAGGCAGAGAAACTGAGGGAAAAGGAGGTAGTTAAGACTGGAGCCCCAGAAGCCCACGCCCCCTGAACTGTTACAGCGGGGCCTTGGCCTTTGGTCTTTGCCTTCCCTAGACCTTTGGGATATGTCTGATCACTGGGGAGGGAGAAATGGGCTTTGTGTGCCCAGCCCCCTCCTAGCTGCCCATCAGCCCCCTTGTAAGGTTCTTTGAAGCCTGCAGGGACACAAGCTCCCCTCCCCACTCTGGCTCTCGCTGGCTCACCCACCGTTTGACTGATCTTTCCTCTAGCGTCTCCAGCCCTATGGGAGGGGAAATCTCTCTCCATCAGTCGCAAAGGAGCAAAGCAAGGAGTGATTTATTATTCTGTTCCATTATGCCTGTTTCCAGAGAAACTAATTATTCTGCATTGTTGTATTAGATACTTTAGGAAAGATTACATTTTCTTACTTTTGGCTGATAAAAAAATTAAATCCATCAGTTTTCCTAAACACATTAGGGCTAAGACAGAATTGCTGGTTCTAATTATTAATCAGTCGGATTTGAGGACGCAAAGCATTTGACTTAAGCTCGATATATTCACGAACAATGTCCCAGGATCGCATTTTGTACTGAAACAATTTTTCAATTTATTAAAAAGTCATTAAGAGAGAGGAAGCTGGAGTCAAGGTCACCTGATCCTGGGGAAGGGATTTGGGGGAGAAGAGGAAAAAGGACAAGAGGAATGTCAAGTTTTCTCTGCTTCCAATAAGCATGGCATGGCAGGGAGGAAGGGGATCTTGTGGCAAAATTAACTGAGACCATCCTGAGCTTCAGCCTGGAAACTCTTCACTTGGGTAATTAAGCCCCCATGTCCTTAACCCAGCTCCCATAGGAAGGAAGAGATCATTATTTCATCATCATCGTCACCATTACCAACGTCGCTGTTACCATCAATATCACCATCTCCATGGCTGCCCCTGATGTCACCGCCACCACTATCCTCGACTTCACTATCACCTTCACTGCCATCAGACTTGGAATGACTACCCTGGCTGAGGCTGTGGCATCTTGACTGGAGATTCAGCCAGTGCAAACACACATGGTCCACTATATCTAGCCAGTCCCAGAGCTCAGACAGTGCTTCGAATCCCATCTGACTATCCAACCCAACCATGGCTCTGTCCCCTGTATGCCCCTCACGCCCACATCCTCTCATTCCATGTTTTCTCATCTTGCTCTGAAAACAGTTACCAAACCAATACTTATGGTGTGTGTATGTGTGTGTGTGTGTGTGTGTGTGAAGGGGAGGAGGTATGAAGAATCAGTCAGGACACCCAATCAATTGAATCCACCCCACCAACTGATGAAATCACAGAAGGAGCAGCTAAAAGAGGCAAGAGGTTAATGTGCTAAACAAAAAGAAAAGAAGTGTTTACATTCTAGTACCCTTTTACAAAGCATAAAAGAGTTCTCCCTGAAAAAACTACCTATTGACTGGTCAGAGATCAGCCATACCTCTGGTGGTCTATTAAACACACACACACTCACACACGCACATGCACATGCATGCACACATGTGACAACAACAACAACAGCTTTGCCATCTCTGGGAGACCTTTGAAGCATCTTCAATTCATGAGAACCATGGCAGTCTAGAGAAGAGTCGGCTATGGAGGAGGAGCCCAGTTTTTGAGAAAGGATCTCTTTTTTTTGGCTTTTCTCCTTGAACGTCTATCAGAGAGCAGGCTCGATGGTGGGAGGGATTTCTCTCCCCTCCTTAGCTACGACATCTAACAATGGAGCCATCCCCAGCAGGGAGCAGAAGCATCAGAGGCAGCTCTGAGGAAAGTGACCCTTTGCAGCAGAGAAGAGAGCCGGCTATGAATTCTAAAGATCATTAACTCTGGCAGTCCGGAGTTGAGCTGCAGAGAGGAACGAGCCCAGGAAGTGTAGTTAAACAACCTTCGAGTAGAGACATTGTGCCAAGGAGGGAGCAGTATGAGGACCCCAGGAGAGAAGAGAGGATATCAGGGGCCCCAGAGTGCCAGAGGCATGAACTGCTTTGGTCACATTTGTTCTCTGTGTGATTTACTCACTGCCAGTGTACCCTGTTTATGTGCTCACTCTTCTCATGGTGTACCCCAGTTTTATGGGGGTAGGTAGGATGTGTTTCAGCTATCATTCTTATAATGCCATGTTAGTAAATACCTTTGCTTTCAGTTAATTGTGTCTGCTGACTGACAAGGAAGAATACTGGCTGGAGGTGGTGGGGCTTGTGACTTAGGAGTGTGGACCTACAGAGTACCTTTGAACCTTGGGATAGTGATCCCCCACAAAACTCAGCCTGTGAATTACATTTGGGAACAGGGTGGCCTTAGAAAGAATGTTACACTTCAGATCGTTGGATCACAGAGCTGGAGATGGAAGAAACCTCAAGGGGCATATAATCCAGGCGTCTCCTTTTGAAGATGAGAGCCTAAGGTTGTGGCTTGCCCAAGGTCATACAGGTAGGAACCATCTGAGATGAAAATGGAACCCAAGTCCTTTGAATCCAGATCCAAAAAGTTTTTTCACAGCACCCTGCTGCCTCTTCTAGGAGGTCAAAGAAGTGGGTGACCTTTAGATGTCCTCTAAGGTCTCTCTCTCTTTCTCTCTCTCTCTCTCTCTCCCTCCCTCCCTCCTTCTTCTCTCTCTCTCTCTCTCTCTCTCTCTCTCTCTCTCTCTCTCTCTCTGTCTCTCTCTCTCCTCCCCCTTCAGGCATCCATCCTATGCCAGGTCCTACAAATAAAATCTGATTGAAGGCAGTCAGCTCAAGGATTGTTATCCCTATTTTACAGATGAGGAAACTAAGCTTCAGAGAGACCTTGAATTTCTTTTCCTCCCTCTTAATGATTTTTTAATGTTGAAATTTTTTTCAGTACAAAATGAGATCCTGGAATGTTGCTCATGAATATATTGAGTTTAAGTCAAATGCTCTCCCTAAGCCTTTGCAGCAAGTTAGTGGGAGAGCCAAGACCAGAACAAAATTTTCCTGACCCTAAGGCCACGGTTCTCTCCCTGGCACCGGGAATCATGCCTTCCCTCTGGCCCAAGGAGAACTGAGTGTGCCATCATCAGTCACTATGTGCCTTTGGTAAGAGTTTTATAGAATCGTACAGTCCTAGATTGTTAGAGCTGGAGACTATATCATGGATGGGGAATCTGTGAGTCAGAGAGGAGACAGAGCACAGGCAGAGACAGAGACACACAGAGATTATAAAGAGAACCTAGTTCCACTCTATAAATGGAAAACACCAACTGGACTAAATTTTTATTGACCTGGGGATGGACTGGCAGGATCTAGGTGGTATCTATGCATGGCTACACTTCTCCTGGAAGAAGTACAGTGCCCCTCACCCCCTATATGCATATACACACCCAGTTCCTTACCTCTCACCCCATCCCCCAAAAGCTTCTACTTTCAGCCCCTGCCTGTGCCTCAACCCTCACCAGTGCTGACCTTGGAGCCTGGAGAGAGTTCCATTCCAATCTTGCCTTTCCTGATTGTGTGACCATGGACCAGTCACTTGAATCTCTCTAAGCTTCACTTTAGTTACCTGTAAATTGGGGAAAATAATAACTGAAACACCTCTTCAGAGGCTGTCATAAGAACCAAAGAAGATAATCTCTGTTAAAGCCCTCCAAAAAGAAGCATATGCAACACAGCTATTGTTCTCAGCAGCAGCTTCCATACCTGATCAGAGCCCAACTCCAAAGTATACCAGTCAAAGGTGTGGGCTGCATCCATGGGCACCTGTACCTTCAGTGACAGTACAGGAAGCCCACCTTCCCAATCCCTAAACTCTTCTGCAGAGCTCTGTGGGAAGAAATCACCCAGAAAACATCAGACTAGATTTCTTGCTACCTTTGTCTCTGTCACAGAGACAAAAAAGCTATGTCAGGCACTAGAGAGACATTTCCCAGCTTCGCATCTCCTTGCCTATCAACTTCTGGGGCTCCCATTTCTGCTTCTCCTTACCTGTCGCCTATATTTAGAAACATTGCTGTCATGATCCATTTTTTCTCTGAAAAACCTGCCACTGGGGAAGGGGTTACCAGGGGCTATTGGACCTCTGGGTGTCTTGAAGGAGAGAGAAGCCTAGATACCAGAGACAGCTGCCACAAGGAGCCCTTTGCCCCCCCAATTCCCTGTCCTTCCTACTCTGAGATTCCCTAAGTGGCTCTCAGCCAGTGACACTCAGAGATAAAAATCGTGTTGGTTTTTTTTGTGTGTGCTTTTTTTTTCTTCTGAGAAGTGCTGCTAATAACCTCTAGGAGGGTTACAGCTGAAATGCTGCTAAAGATGCCATTCATTTTCTGCTGCAACTGCTCATCCTTTCTACTCCCTTTCCTTTTCAGGAAGGCTGGAAATAAGACA
>NW_027185896.1:8418318-8433391 GCF_028583685.1 Petaurus breviceps papuanus | reverse complement strand
TGTGTGTGTGTGTTTCTAAAACCAAGAAGTATACTCTCAGCTTATCCCAAGACTTTGGTCTTGATCAGTGGGAGTCACAGCATCACACAGCCTCCTTCACTTGTCCTCCTGGTTAAACTCCTTAGAAATAAATGAGTTCTCCCCTAGGACTGAGAAAAAGGACACAGTGAGCTCTCCATTGGCCATATTTCGTTCACACAGTACTCTGCCTGGATCTCACCTTGGCCCCAATCATAGTCTATCTATCTCAAATCACACTGATCACACACAAATTGAGAGCTGAAAGGGACTCAAAGGTAATCTAGTTCAACCCTCTCATTTTACAGATGAGGAAACCGAGGACCAAAGAGGCTTAGTGATTTGCCCAGGGTCACACAGACAGTTAAGTGGCAGGGCAGTTCAACTGAACATAAGTTTTCTGACTCTTTCTACTACATTATACTTACTGCTTTTCTCTCTACCCCTTCTTTCCAATAGACTGTAAACTCTAGATGACAGGGATTATGTTGTTTTTACTTTGTATCCCTCTAGCATAATATACTGCACTACACAAAGGAGGAACTTAATAATGTTTGTTGAACTGAATTTCCCACTTTAATGAAACATTTGGCCCTCCTTTGAAACAGCTCAAGTTATTCACCACCTTCTTTCAGGGAACTTTCCTAGATCATAGTGTAACAAATGTAAGCAAGGGTATCAAACTACCTCCTGTTAACAGTTGGGATCTCAAAGCATATGGTTTTCAATCAATCAGAACTGCAGCCACTGTCTCCTTCCCTCTTCCTATCCTATGTCATTGGTATAGCCCCAGATTCTTAACTACAAATAAAACTCACTAAGTCTCTTCCTCAGGTTCTGCCTACTGGGAGATACCCCTTCCTTGATTCTCCTTTCTAATTCTTTGTCCAGTTTCATCCAATGTGAATAACCACACTGTTTAATTAGCTATATAAATGCAGAGAGAAAGCAGAAACAGTATTTGTATGCATAATATATTGCATATTCCATTTAGTTCCCAGGTCCAACCCAATCCAAGGCAGAAACCCCTTTAGGTTGGAGTCTGTCTTCCTTTTATTTAGTTGCCTAGCCACAGAATAGAAGCAGAAGAGAGAGCTAATCTGGAAGTTGTTTCCGTCAGACCATCTTTCATCTTCAAAGTCTGCACACTCAGCAATATACAGACAACCAGGTATCCGAGGTCAATCTTTCTCTATCCCTCACCCGCTTCAGCCTGGAAAACCAAAAGGGATAGTAAAGTTAGAATGCCAGAGCACTGGCAAAGGGACCAGACTGTTCTTCTTATAATAATATAGAAGTTGTACATGGTAAGTCCCTCTTGTGTCTTATTAAGAAGGTGATAATCCTGTGTTATTAGCTTTTTTATCATAAGACTTGACTTCACCTAGTCCTGGGTACTCCCTTGGCCTACATTAAAGATGATTAATTGATTCATAACAATTTCACATATCTACATATAGATCTTGGACTTGGACTTTAAAAGGGAGAGAAGACACAGATGGATCAAATGAGTCAGAACTGGGAGAACCAGAGAGAAGAGTAGCTAAGCCTAGACTCTGCTCCCTGGAGGGGAGATCTGCATATCTATTTAGTACCTCCAGGAAAACACTTAATTCCTCCAAAGGGATTCACATTGTCACCAAGAAAGGAGGAACCATATGATCCCAGAGATGTCAATGGATTGAGGCAATTACTGATGGGTAGAAGTATTATTGTGCCAAACAAGAAGGTATTCTATTCAAGCTGGCAGTTGCAGAAAGACAATGGAATAATGAGACAAAAGTGGAATTACTGGACCGTCTTTTTTTTTTGCTTTTTTGGGGAGGGCAATTGGGGCTAAGTGACTTGCCCAAGGTCACACAGTTAGTTTTTGTGTTAAGTGTCTAAGGCCGGATTTGAATTCAGGTCCTCCTGACTCCAGGGCTGGTGCTCTATTCACTGTGCCACCCAGCTGCCCTGACCAAGTCTTTTTTAAAAAGTGGAGGAATTTCTGAAGGATGCTCAGTTCCTGGAACAAGCCTCTTGGGTAAAAGGTAATAGGACAAAGGTACAAAGGACTTAAAGGGAAAGGACAGTATAATGTGGAGCTGGTTAACCATGGGGTCGAAGGTGATAGGACAAAGGACTCGGGGGAAAGGGTTAACCCAAGGGGGGAAGTAAGCCCAAAGTAGGAAGAATAAACCAAGAGAATAATGGGGACAGAGAGGGGTTGCTGGTCATGAAGACAAAGAATGGGTTTAATAGGAGTGGTGAGTTTTGATCAGAGAGGAATTTCAGCTTTCTGGATTGTAGAGGTAGAACAGTTGTGGATAATGGTGAGATCAAAATCATGGCCATCCATATGGGTGGCTGAGGGGGATAGAAACTGTAGGTCACGGGAATTAGAAGTTGATAAACAAGGAGGTCCAGGTTTTGGAGTGATGGGCTTGAGCCCTGGCTTGGATGTATGATATTTTGAAAGTTCTTTTCCTTCTTTGGGTCCCAGTTTTCCCATCTATTCAGTGAAGTGACTATATTCAGTGGCAGGGACCTTAGTCTATTCTGACTCTTTATGAGGCTTTGAGATGGGGTTGGAGGGATGGGGGATGAGGAATTGCAGGTGGATGTGTTTGGGAATATGGCAGTAACGAGATGAAAGCTTGCATAACTGGACATAGCATTTATGCCAGCGCTGGGGTCTCTGGTGGACATTCATTTTGAAGAGGCAGGACGTGGGTGGCTATGTGTCTCAGACTATGAATTCTAGAGGCCATGTGGGAGGTCAGGAATGGACTTCTTTGTCCTTCTTCCATAGTGTATGACTGGCAGGAGGAAGGCAACTCTTCATGTAAATTCATCCCTACTAACTAGCATGTAAATCAGCCCTTTCATTTTAAAGGTGAGGAAGCTGAGACCTAGAAAAGGGAAGTGACTTGGCCCCAGTCACACAGTCAGTAGATGGCAGAACTGAAATTCAAAGCCAGGTCCTCTGACTTCAGATTCGGCACCCTTTCCCCTACCTATTGCTGTGGGTAACCTGCAAAACAGATAACTTAAGAGCTGACACAACATATATAGTAGCATAAGCCCCTGTGGACACTGACTTGGGGTTCTCCAGAACTGGTTTTGCCCATTTATTAGAGGAAGCTTGGGTGGACAAAATTGGCCTGATAGCTGTGGTTTGTTTTAGCCGAGGCTGTAATAATTACATTTACATAATGCCTACTATGTGCCAGACACTGTGCTAAGTGTTTTACAACTATTATTTCATTTGATCCTTACAACAACCCTGGGAGGGAGGCACTATTGTTACCCCCATTTTATAGATGAGGACACTGAGGCAAAGAGAAGTTAAGTGACTTGCCCAGAATCACAAAGCTAGTAAGTACCTGAAGCAAGATTTGAACTCAGGTTTTCTAGATTCTAGCCTCAAAGGGTTCTATCTACTGTGCCACCTGGCAACCTCATCTCTATGGATTCCTTGGTTGGGCAGAGGGGAGGAGAGGGATCACGGATCTTCTGATGTGAGGGCTGGCCAGACGTGTCATTTCCCCTAGGGTGGATTTCCAGTCATTCAGACAACAAGTATTTATTAAACATGTATTACATGCCAGGCTACTTAATAGGCCCGAGAGATATTTCAAAGAAAGGTAAAACTGTCCCTTGCCATCAAGGAACTTACATTCTAATAGAAGATATAACATACAAATAACTCAGTATACAAGAAGAGATGGGAGGTAATCTCAGAGCCAGGGTGAAGCATCTGGGAGTGCTGGAACAGGTGATCCTTTTAGAGACCTTTTCTAGATTCAGTCTGCTGAAGTCTCACCCTGGTAAGAAGGGAAGGAAGAGGCTCTCCTCCCCAGTGTTAGGAAAACTAATTGAGAAATCTGCCTCATGGCTCTTGGGGGTTACTGCAGTCATCCAGGCCATGGAGATGGATGCAGAAGCTGGGGTACCTTCCTGCCTCTGCCTGCCACCAGCCACTGGGTTACTTGCTGCTGACTTTCCTGCTCTCAGCCTCTCACCTGGAGGCAGGTAAAACTGTGTGCTCAGCCAAGGACTCAATTTTCCTGGGAATTTATGGCTAGTTTATAGCCTTACTGTGAATTGCCTGGGGAAGGAGGAAGGAGGGAGGCCGCGTTTTAGTCCTCAGCTTTAAAAAAGAAGAAAAGATAACTCATCCCCCTCCTTCCCCAATTCCCACCCGCCCCCACTCTGGGAAAAATAATATAGAAAACCATCCTAAACAATTACCCAGCTCTTCTCCTCCCCTCCTACCAAGTCTTGTCAGCTTCTCAGCTGGGAGGTGCTGGAGCCCGAGCCAGGGAAGGGAGCAGAGTGGTGGGGATGAGGGAGGGGGATTGAAGCCATTTAGTCTGTCACAGGCCCCATCAGTGGATTGAAGTCCCTGACATAGAATAACAACCCCATAGATTACACATCAGAAACAACAGCTGTTGAGGGGGGGAGGAGGAGAGACACAGAAGAGAAAGAATCAAACTCCTCGCCAGCCTTGTCCTTCCTCCTGCATTCACTGCCTCTGCAGGGGCTGGACTGCCTCCCCCAGACTGGCCTTGGACTGCCTCTGTGAGGTCTGCTCCAGGACCCAAGCTACAGGGGCTCCGCATTGATCTTTCTACATGGTTGATTTCTTAGTTTAACGGGCCTAGAGCTGGAAATTATGACAGAGGTCATATACTCCAACCCCCTTTATTTTATTTATTTGTTTGTTTATTTATTTATTGCCCCCTTTTTTTGGAGGGGCAATTGGGGTTAAGTGACTTGCCCAAGGTCACAAGGCTAGTAAGTGTTAAGTGTCTCCATTCACTGTGCCCCCTTGCCACCCTGACCCCCTTTATTTTACAGATAAGGCAACTAAGGTGCCCCAAAGTTAAACAGTTTACAAGGTCACATCTGTAGTAAGTGACAGTGAGATTCAAACTGAGACCTCATGACTTTAAGTGAATCACTCTATGCTGATCATGCTGCCTCTTGGCATAGGTTCACATGAGGCAGCGGCAGTATAACGGAAAGAGATAGATCTGGAGTTGTGGGTTCAAATTCTGACTGACGCTTACTAGCTATGCCACTTTTACCTCTCTTAGCCTTAGTTCCTTATATAGAGTCATCATGAAGGAAGCCTGTGGCAAACTTTTAAGGGCTATAGAAATGGAAGTTTTCTTCATTATTGTATCCCTCTCCCGCTGAAGAATGTTCATTAGTGGCTCCCCAAAAAGCCAAATTCCTTAGCCCTCCAAGGCCCTCCTTGATGTGGCCCAAACCTTCCAACCTAAGACAGCCCCCCATGGGTTCCTGGGCAATGCCAGACAGCAGGTGCCCTGTGCCCAGGGAAGAACAGTGGCTTGGGAGGTAGGATAGTAGGGTTCCTGCAGAGCTTGGGTGCCCTGACAAGGAGCCAGACTCCTCCTGCTCACAGGAGCTCTGCCATTGTCTTTGATTACACAGTATTAGCAGTAAATTATAGCCTTTGGAGGCCGCATGTAAAAATAAAATAAAAAAAGTGTCAAAAGACAGAGAAAATATTGATTCTGGAGGGAGCGGAAGCGATGGCTTGGTTAAATTAGAACTTTGGGGAGGAGGGAAAGGGAGACAGATAAAATAACAAGCATTCACACAAGGCTGGCAGGGATGCTGTCCCCCCAGAACTGGGGAGGGAGTGCCTAGGAGGAGTCGCTCACTCTCTCACTCATTCAGTCAACAAACATTCAAGGAGTCCTACTCAGAGCTCCGTCCCCAATCACATGGAGGAAAACCCGTGAAATCAACCTAGGCTCAGCCCTCCAGGAGCTTACGATTTTGGGGAGACAGGTTTCAATTACAGGAAAAGAGACTTACAAATGCAAGGCTGGTGGTGCTGAGTGTCACATGCATGGCTTGTGAAGACAATTGAGCCCAGTAGGAGTTCAGAGAAGACGGAGATTGGGTGTGTGTATTGGAAATCCAATCAACAAACATTTATGAAATTATCTCTTATGTTTCAGGGCCCCATGCTAGGTATGCGATGGAGGGTGGGGGAGAAGAGGGAAGGGATCTGTGGGTATGACGATGAAAAACTCTATAGTCCCCACCCTCATGGGACTTATCTTCTACTAGGGAGGATACGGTCTCTACTCAGATAAATGGAATCCAAGGCATCAGCACAAATAGCACGGATTAATTGAAAGAAAGTTCCATTTGGAGCTGAGGACCCAGGGTTTGAGTCCCAGCTTTACCATGCACTATCTGGATGACTTTGACCAAGTCACTTTGCCCATAGGGGCCCAGGTTTATTCATCTATAAAATAGAGAGGTTGTGCTAAATGACCTCTCAGGCCCCTTCCAGCTCCAAATCTATGATTATCTGAACCTGATAGAGGCAAAGGAGGGTCCAGACAGATAAGGCAGAAACTGCTTTCAGTGGAAGGGAGCAGAGGGAGACTGAGGCCAGCTTCTTGGAGGACCTGGACTAGACCTTCAAGGGCTGAGGGAGAAGAGGCACTGGGTGACTGGAGAAGAGAGGGAAGGGAATTTTAGGCAGAGAGACTAGATTGCATTTGGCATGTGCTCGGGGCATCAGTCAGGGAGCATTTAAGTGTTTGCCACGTGCCAGGCATTGTTCTAAGGGCTGGAGACACAAAGAAAGGCAAAAACCGTCTGTGCTCCTAAAAATAGCAATAATGATAATAGTAACATTAACAGAAATATTAGCTGTTGGTATTTATATAGTGCTTTAAGGTTTGTGGAACATTGAAATAATTCTATAAATAATGAGACATGATGTATATATATATACATATATATAGGAAATAGAATACAAATAATACAGTAAAATATAATGTAAGGTAATGTAGTCTATATAGTATGATGTGACATGATGCAACACAACATAAAATAATATAATGTTATATATTATATTCTGTATATGTTGTATATGACATGATATGATTACTATATAGATACAAATATTATCTAATTTGATCCTTACAATAGCCCTGAGAAGAAAACGCTATTATTATCTTCATTTTACAGATGAGGAAACCAAGGCAGGCAGAGGTTAAGTGACTTGTTCAGAGTCATACAGTGGTGATGTCTGGGGCAGAATTTGAGTTCAGGTGTTCCTGACTTGACATCCAACTCTCTATCCACTGGCCATTGGCAATAAATAGGTTCACACAAGATACAGACAGAGTGGATGGAAGGTCATCTCAGAGCAAGGCAGGCCAGTCTGACTGGAACAGAAGATTCCTATGGGAGAGGGCTAGAAAGACAGGCTGCACAAGGCTTTGAATGTGGGGCTGAAGCACTTGGTCTGACTGTGAAATCAGCAGAAAGGGCTTTGCCTCTACCTGTATTCCAGCCTCTCTGGGCAGCTTCAGTTTGCTCACAGTTCTTACCCCATCGGTGCTGCTGCTGCTCATAGGAGAAAGCTCTAAGCCCTGACTTTCCTTACTGGGGTGCCCCAGATGGGCATGAAGTAGATGCGAGTTGGGGGGAGGGAGAGAAGACATCTCAGTTCCTTGTAGAGAGAGGAGCCAGCTCATATTGGGGAGAAGGGTAGAGCAGCCGAGTGATGGGAGAAAGAGGAGCCGGACAGCACAAGACCCATGGGGGGAGTGAATGGGGGCCATGAGATCTGTGAGGAAGAAAGGACACCAGAACCTAGGTCATGGTGGAGCGATCCCAGAACTGGGTTGGGAGGCTTGAATGCCTCTGAGAGTAGAAGGAAAAATAATGAAAAGCCTGAAGGCTTTAGACCCTCAACTCCAACCTGGATCTGGCACTTTGAGTCAAAGCTGCGCCCTCTTTACACCCAGAAAATAGAGGGTTTGGGGGGGGGAAGAGGAGGGTGTAGGCTGGGAGGTGGCAGCCATTTTGTGCATGGATTTGGAGAACATGTACTATGTTCAATTCTTTGTTATTTAGACTCCTATTTGATTTAAGTTAAGTGCTTTTCCTTTTAAGATTCTAGCGTCTTTTGTATGGTCTAATATAGAGATATATTGGTAGGGGCTTGGACTGGGTTTTGAATTTTTGATGTTCTAAAATCTAAAAACCTATGAAAGAAGGATGGATTCCAGAGTAGGGTGGGTGTCTGAGGAGCCCAGGGACAGAGAAAAAGAACTGGCATTTTATGGTGCATTGAGGTTATTGCCTTTACAATACTCCCCCCACATCTCATGGCATGGAAGTGACCCAGGGCTGGGAAGGCTTTGGCAGCTGAGCCTTAGCTCTGGTTGATTCTACCAACCTGGAAAGGTTTCAAGCAGGAGCCAGCAGTGAACTGTGTATCTATTTTCTGACTTGTCTGGCTAAGTTAAGAGAGTCTCATCACCAGAAGAATGGTCACTAGGGAATGGTTTTGTTGTTTTCTTGTTTTTGTTTTGTTCTTTTCAATGACAGCAACTTAGCACATCAGAAAAGGCTAAATTTGGAGTCAAAGGATTTGTGTTCCAGTCCCAACTCTGACATTTATTATGTGACCTTGGGAGAGTGACTGTCCTCTCCGAGCCTGTTTTTATCATCAGTCACAAAGAGAAAGTGGGACCAGATGACCTATGACCCTATGAACCTGTAAGGTCCAATGGGATGGACCAGATGACCTCAATCTATGACCCTATTAACGTGTAAGGACTGTAAGTTTCTCCCAGTTCTAAATCTATGAATTTGTGAAACTCCTGAAGTATGAAAGGTCTGCAATCTATGTTTGCAAAAGTTGCCAGAGGCAGATTTAGATTTTTTTTTTAAGAAAACACTTAGAACTGCCCCAAAGTTGGCAGAATGAGTTGTTTTAGGAGATAGTTATTTCCCTCCTCCCTGGGAGATTTTTTGAAACAACCATTGGGGGACTACATGCTGGTGGCACTATAAGGGGGAATACTAAGTCACAGGTTAGACTAGCCAGCTCCTGAGAGCCTTTCCAAATCTGAGATTCTGAGGGGGAATATCACACAGAGGAAGTAACAGACCCTTAAAGAAAGTAGGTCTTACAAAGCGCTTTCCTCTAAATAACCCCCTATGGTAGATAATATAGATATTGTTATCTTTATTTTAAAGATGAAGAAATTTAGATTTAAGGAGGGGAAATGACTTGTTAAGGGTCCCACAACTAGGAAGTGTTTGAACTGGGCCTTTTGACTCCAAGGTCATTCTACTATTACGTCAGGCTGCCCATATAGACAAATTTTTTACAAATGTGAAAAATCCTCTCACAAACTGAATAAGCACTCCCAAATCTATTTTGTAAATTTGAATTGCATACCAGTATTGTTCCTGTTGGTTGATGATACTTTCTCAATTACATTTGGGGGGGGGATAAAAATAAGGTCTGAGTTTTTTCCTCTACTTCTTGACTTTGGGGTCACTCATGCAGCACCCCTAAGGCTGGGACATGCCTGGTTCTGCTATGTTATGCCCTGACTACTACCACTTCTTGAATAAGGAAAGTGTACTCTCAAGATCTGTGGTCTCCGGCCATGTGCAAACATATGGGGCTTCCATGCACCTCTACACCAAAGGAGACATTTTCAGTTCCCAGGGGAAGATAGGTGGCCTAGTGAATAGAATGCTGGACCTGGGGTCAGGAAGACTTTTCATGAGTTTAAATTCAGCCTCAGACACTTACTAGCTGTGTGACCCTGGGCAAGTCACTTAACCCTGTTTGCCCCAGTTTCTCATCTGTAAAATAAGCTGGAGAAAGAAATGGTAAACCACTTCAGTATCTTTGCCAAATGGGACCACGAAAAGTCAGACACAACTAAGCATCATCAAAAACAGGATTCCCCCCTCCTGGAATGTAGTACCATTCTGCTGTTTTTTCATCTTTTTTATGAAGAGGGAAAGGCAAAAAAAGAAGCCAAATAAAGACCTAGCTGGTCTGTCAGCCTCATTTTATAGACCTCATAGAGGGGCAGCTTCTCTGATGAGAGTCTGTCCCCCTGAGAACCAGCCAGCCAATCATCTTGGAAGCAGTTCTGGCCACTGGGAACTAATCAGAAATTCTATGTCCTCTCAGCAAGGTACTAGTGGGAATGACCATGATCTCCACAGGGAGGCGCCCCTCAGATACTCCAAACAAAAGCTGATGTCCTATAACTTCATCAAGTTGATTGTAGTAACTCATTAAATCAATCAGAGATGCTCTTAATCAACCCTCCCCACCCCCAGCTCCACACTACTCCATTGGTTTTTCTTAACGTCAGGTATGACTATAGTAATAAATGGGAGAAGGAGGTAGCAGAGATGGGCCAGGATCCAAGGAGCTGGTAAATTTTGAGAAGATATTTGGGAGAGAGACTGAAAGAGAATGGAACCAAGGAGACAAGTCAAGTCTGAAGATGTACAACTTAAGAAACATTGAGTTTCTGCTATACGCTGAACACCCAGAGTCCCAGGTTCATGTGGGAGTCAGAGATGAATAAAATCTGGTCCCAGGTCCAACAGAGCTCAAAGCCCCATGAAGGGTGTGGGACATACAGAGATAGCATGGCAAATTACTCAAAGTCACAAAGAAAGTCAATGGAGGGATGCAGAACCCAGCATCCCGATTCTTAATTCGAGCATATTTTTTCCTACCAAATTAAAATGGACTGCTAATATATGTAATCAGATCTTGATTCACAACAAGAATACTGCTTAGTATAGTGGGATTGGCCCTGGTTTGGGAGTCAGAGGACTTGGGTTTGAATCTCAACTCTTCTACTTGTGTGAACAAATAAATGAATGAATGAAAAAGCATTTATTAGATGCTTACCATAGAGTTGGGGATTAAAATACAACTGGCAAAACAGTCTTTCCCTCAAGGAGTTTACATTTTAATAGGAGGTAACAATACAGATAGGGGAATGGTTGACATTTGGGTCTAGGAAGTCGCTGGGATGGTGAATGGACTCATAGGGTAACCAATTGATTACTATTCCCAAAGAGAGAAGTAAATGGGGGTGTGACACGGCAGTAAAATGACCAAGGTGCTTCACAGTTGGGTCTGGGCGAAGTTAGGTAAGCTCTCCAGCATGACCTTAGACAAGTGTCTTCCTTCTCTGAGTCTGTTTCTTTTTCTATATAATAAGAGAAGGGTTGGACTAGATGGACTCTCATTTCCCTTCTACCTCCAAATCCTATGATCCTAAAGAAACCTTTTGGTGGTTTTCCTGTGGTTAGACTCCGGACAGTAAAGGCAGCTGATGTGCCATTTTTTATTCTTGGTTTTTCTACACTGATTCCCCAAACTGGAGGTTTTGTCATCTTCCCTGCAGTGATGGAATCATCTTAAGGCCAGTGAAATTGATGCCTTCCAGCACTGGGCTTGTCAAGGTCCAAACTGCAGGGACTGAATTAGAAACAAATGCCCTTTTCTTTCTTCTTTTACAAGTGCAGTCTGACTTTGATCCACAGCTTCCAAGGAAATGGTCCTATTTGGTGGGGCTGGGAGGATGTGACAGGTGAAAGGGGTCTCAAGAGGGATCTAGGACTTTCCTGAGAGAGAGAGAGAGAGAGAGAGAGAGAGAGAGAGAGAGAGAGAGAGAGAGAGAGAGAGAGAGAGCATCTAGACCCTGGGCCATGAGGTAGCCTCCACCTTCTCAACAATGCTCAGCCCTGAAGCCTGAGAGGTATGAGAGGTATTGGGGAACAGACTGGCATGATCTGGGGGAGATGGTATCTTGTACTACACAGAGGATGGTGTCCTAGGGGCCAATGAGCCAGGAAACAAAAACATGCTCATATGCAGTCTCCCACCCCTAGAAACCTGTTAGTCTGGGCTCCCTGAAGGTGAATAGACAGGTCAAAATTAGATCCTTGTTCTGAGGTGGGGGCCAAGGGGGCCTCCAGGGTATGAGGGCTAATAACTGTGAGTCCTGGGGCTACCCAGTGTCTGTGAGGGGAAGGTAGGTTCCAATCTCACTAGGCCAACAGGGACTTACTCGCTAATTGGCCAGGATAGTTAATTGTTGGTATTTCCATGAATGGGGGATTAAATGTTTGCTTGAATGAATTTCGATTGGAGGGGAAGGAGGGAGCTTTTAATCTTCCCACTTGAGTTGTCAACAAGCATGTGCTGAGTGCCTATTATGGGCCCAGCCTTGTGTTCCCCAGTGCTTAGAGAGGGTAAAGCAAAGAAGGAGCAGATCTTTGCCTTAAGGGAGGTCACTACCTGAAGGGACAGAGCAGTAGCAGAGTTGGATCTTGCTCTCAGGGACCTCACAAGCCCGAGAGACAGAGGAAGAGCAGAGTTGTATCCTGACTAAAGGGAAATCACAGCTTGGGGGTAGGGGATGGGAGATGATGGAGGGAGAGTAGAACCAGGCCCTGCTCTGACTGAGGGGGAAAGCATTCAACCATGTGGGGCAATTAGGAAAAGAGTGTAAGTAGTAATAATTGAACACCGAGTGCCCGCATAGCTCAGCAGAGGGAGAAACGCCTAGAGACTGAAGATTTCTGGGAGGAGATAGACTGAAGTTGGGCCTTGAAGAATGGGGAGGATTTGTTGTTTTGTTTTCAGTTGTTTCAGTCGTGTCTGATTCTTTGTGACCCCATTTAGGGTTTTCTTGGCAGACACTGGAGTGGTTTGCCATTTCCTTCTCCAGGAGAAGATTTGGGTCCTTGGTAAATAAGCGAGGATGCATTCTGAACACATGGGAGAGTGTAATGGGGATCTGGCATTCGTGCAGACCCCAAACCCCATCAGCTAGCTCAACTTATGTGGATGAAAACCCCACTCCTTGCACTCAGAAAGGAAAACTACTCGTAAAAAAGGCCAAAGAGGATTTATTTCTCAGGGTCCATTTGGCTTTACAGTTATGTAGCAGAGACAAGTAAAGCCAACTCCATTTTCTTTGATGACTCCAGTGATTCCAGCTCCTCAGCCAACCAAAAATCCCATCCACATGGTTAGGCAACCAGAACCTGGCACGGAATGTCCATGCATTGGTCCCAGTCTCTCCAAGGCACTTTCCTTATACTCTTTATGATTTTCCCAGAAGCTTTGGCCCCAGAGTCTTCCATCTGGTGATACCCAGCAAGCCGATAGTATCTGTCTATATACCAAACTCCCATTTTAATCCTAAATCACTGAGTTCTTCAGCATTCAACGAGTCCCTCAAAGTGTCCCAGGGTCCCATAAATTGGAGTCTCACCTGTTTATATCTGTTACAGAGACAATCGGTTTTCTCCACTCCCTCAGTTCCCTCAACCCCTCTCTACAGTGTCTGCCCTTCCTCAAAACCAGCTTGAAATTTGTCTTCTTCAGGAAGCTTTCCCTGGTTAGCCCCACCTGGCTCTTGATACCGTCCAGGACACTTACTATTCCCGTCCTCCCTTGGTTTGTGCAGAGCTATTTTTCAAATGGTTATATATTGCTTTAAAAATGTACTTCATTCCTCAGACCCAGAAACTCCCTGGGTAAGGCACTACATCCCTGTCTTCAGACTGGGGGGCCCATTCAGACTGTAGAACAGCAGTATTAGAGATAAGTTAGCTGTCCCTCCTCTGAGGCTCACTATCTATGAGACCTTGGGCAAATAACTTAACCTTCTTGGGCCTCAGTTTCCTCATCTGTAAAATGAGGATATTGGACTAGATGGCCTCTGAAGGTGGGTCTTTCCAGCCCTATATTTCTGATCATACAAATAGACCTGGGACTTAATACAGGACAATGCTGTTGCCTCATCCTTGATGATCCCTGAAGAATAAGACCTCTCTAGTCTCAGACCTGGGACTTTCTGTCCCCTTTTCGGACTAGGGGTTCACTGAAGACATAGGATACGTCTCCTCCCTCAGACCTACAACCATCTCCCTCTTTGATGGGGGATCCCCTGAGACCTTTGGATAGATCTTCTCCAGAAAAGGTTTTTTTTTCCCAGAGTAGGAAAGATATCTCTTCTGGGAGGGACCTGGGGCAAAGTGGAGGGTGGGGGAGAGATTAGAGAAGAAGGCACAGTTCCTGCTTTTGAGGAACTTGCAAGCTGTTTAGGAAAACAAGGCTCACTAAGCTGAGACAGTAAGAGATGTAGCAGGCAGGCTGTGTGAGCTAAGTGCCCTGTGAATGGTACAGGCAGTAAATACTATGGGGATTCAGAGGAGAGAGAGTAGCAAGGCTGATGCTGCTGATGACAGTGATGATGATGGCAGTGATGATGGTAATGATGATGATGGCGATGTCAGGGATGATGAGGTCCTTGGCTCAGGACCAATTCTTCCTTCCCAGAAGTTGAGGAAGCAGGGCATTCTTCTGTCTGGGGATTCCAGGAATCCTTCCTCCCCTTTATCTTAGGAGGGAGATTGGCCTGGAACAAGGGCTGTTCAACATATGCTTTTCAATACAGTGATGGGCAGGGATGGAGAAACAAACGTGTGTCTGAAATGTGTTATATTGGATGGAGAAGAGGTTTGGGAGTTAAGATGATCTGGGTTCAAATCTTGCCTTTGACATTTTCTTAATTGTAAGACAGAGGACAAGTCACTTTATCTCTCTAAGGCTCTATTTCCTTATCTGTAAAATGATGCTCATAATCCTTATAGTACATACCTCACAACTTTATTGTGAGGCTCAAGTAACAAAAGTTACATAAAGTGCTTTACAAATAAAGGTGCTAAATATACAACTTTATTATTTGTACTGTGGCTTCTCTATTCCCCAGACTGGGGCATCCCAGATACTCCTGGCACATGAACTGGACTGGGTTAGGTGTGCTGGACATATGTGTCAATAGTTCTAGTAGTTCAGAGGAATTGGAGAATTTCTCTAAGAGAGAGACACAGAGAAAAAGACAGGGACACAGAGAGAGACAGAGAGCAAGAACAAGAGAGAGAGAGACAGACAGAGACAGAGAGACAGAGGGACAGAGGCAGAAAGAGACAGAGAGAGAAAAAGAGAGAAAGAGGCAGAGACAAAGAGGGAGACAGAAAGGGACAGAGACAAAGAGGGAGACAGAGAGGGACAGAGAGAGAGAGAGAGAGAGAGAGAGAGAGAGAGAGACAGAGAGAAAGAACAAGAGAGAGAGAGACAGACAGAGACAGAGAGACAGAGGGACAGAGGCAGAAAGAGACAGAGAGAGAGAGAGAGAGAGAGAGAGAGAGA
>NW_027185896.1:8412229-8418218 GCF_028583685.1 Petaurus breviceps papuanus | reverse complement strand
GAGAGAGAGAGAGAGAGAGAGAGAGAGAGAGAGAGAGAGCACGAGAGGGAGGAGAGGGAGGGAGAGAGATAGAATGAATAAATAATGGTAGCGAAGATGGTAGCCTGGTGAGAGGCTATCCTGGAGCCCCTTGGATAGGCTACCTAAAACCAAAAGGAAGATCAATGAAATGTGTCCTTAAGCCCATGCTAAGCCTTAAGCCCCTAGAGGAGAAGGTTGAGCAATTAAACTTACAGGGAAAATGGAGAGCCAGGTATTCCTCTTATGTGGAGAAATGTGGCAGGAGGCAAGGAATGGAATGGGGCCATAGAATGATAGATGCAGAATTGGAAAGGGCTTTTGGGTCATCTAGTCCAGTGCTCTCATTTTACAGATGTGGAAACTGAGTCCAAGTTAAATGACTTGCTCAAGATCATACAGGTAAATTAGGGGTGGTTGTTGTAGTAATGAAAGTGATTTCATCACGCTTAGAACTGGAAGGGACTTTGCTGCTGTTCAGTCATTTCAGTCCTGTCTGACTCTTCATGCCCCCACTTGGGGTTTTCTTGGCAGAGATACTGGAGTGATTTGCCATTTCTTTCTCCAGCTCATTTTACAGATGAGGAAATTGAGGCCAACAGGGTTGAGTGACTTTCTCAGGGTCATATAGCCAGTAAATATCTGAGGCCGAATTTGAGTTCAGGAAAATGAGTGGCCCAGCACTCTCTCCACTGTACTACCTAGCTTTCCCTGGGTACCAACACCAGACTCTAAAGGCAGGTCCTCTAACTTCAAATCTGACATTCTTTCCATTGTATCTTGCTGCTACCCACTTACTCTCCACTGCCTCTGGGGCCACCTCCAATCCTGATCTGTGTCTTGCCATGGACCCGGATGGCTCCAGAGGAGAGAGTGAGGCTGGTAACTGTGCACAGCCCTGCCTCACTTAAATCCAATTCACTTACAAGTCATGGCATCACCTTCCTGATGTCATGGTCTTCTTCGAGAATGAGGGACAAACAACAGAAGGGTGTAGCTGTTACTTGCTTACTCTGAAGTCAGTGAGACCTGGGAGCTTCAATAACATTTTCTGTTTTTGAAAATCTCATCTTTCCTGGGAGTCTTTTTCTCTGCTTTCTTTATGCCCTCCTTTCTTCCTTCCTGACCTCCCTCCATTTCTTTTTCCATCCTTCCTGGTTTAAAACAGGAAGGGAGGAGGAGAAAATAAGATGGGAGACAGACAGCCATGCAGGAAGGCAGATACAAACAGGAAACCACAGATGGACGGACAGATAGAGGCAGCATAGATAGGCAGGTGAGAAGAAACGGGTAGATATAGACAAGCAGACAGACAGACAGACAGATAGAGGCAGCATAGACAGATGGGTAAGAACAGGCAGACAGACAGACAGATTTACAGACAGACATCCAGATGAATACAGGCAGCCATAGACATGTAGGTAAGAAGAAATAGACAGACATAAATAGACAGAACCTCATAGGCTGTTAGAAATGCTGAGGGACCCGACAATGGAAAGTTACAGTAAGTAGGCAGTGTTGGTCAGGCAGAGGTTAAACTTGGGGGTCTCCCCCATAAACACACAGCCAGGTCCCAGGGGACAGTGTGCAGGAGCTCAGGTTTCACGTTCTCTAGCCCTCAGGAAAGGACCCTCACCATCCACCTCTCTTCAGCCCCACACCAATTCTTCACAGCCTAACTCAGGGCCTCAGTGAGGGGCCCCTACCCAGGGGGAGGGGATGATATTAAGGCCATTGCTATTTCGGTGGCTCTTCCTTTGAGCCTCTGAGACCTAATTATCTTTTTTTTTTTAAAGAATGAAATTAGTTAAAAAGGGAAAGGAAAAAAACCCTACCCACCTGCCTGGGTGTCCTTTGGAGACTCCTCGGTCCCCACCTCCATCTTTCTTTTCTGTTCTCCTCCATCCACATCAGGGGCAGATCCCAGTCCCCAAAATGGGGGGCCCATAGTTCCTGTATGCCCCCGGCCTGGAAACAGGTCCCAACACTGAGTGTTCTTGCCTACTCAGAGAAAATGCTCAGTCCCATCCTATAAGCCTTCCTGAAGTTTCTTGAGTGCTGGGTTCTGTACCCAGCTAGGCTGTGGAAGACAGAGCTAGTGAAGACGGACTTCTCACACATAGTAGGTACTCCATAAATATTTGCTAAATCATTCTGTTCAGTGAATGAATGAATTAATGAAAGCCAGCGTGCTGTGGTTGTAGGAGCTCTGTAATTGGAATCCAAACACGAGTGAAAGTCCTGGTTTACTACTTACTGGTATGTAATAAACTGTGTGATCATGGACCAGTCTTTCCCCTTTTCCTCTATAAATTGCAGGGATTATACTAAAAAAGCTTTAAAATCCCTTGCAGCTCCAACATTGTATAAGCCTGTTGGGCCCATGAAATGGAGAAATAGATATGTTACCAGGGAAAGTTTCCCAGAGAGATTGAATTAGGCCTTGACAGATGAAAAGGATTTGGATAGGCAAGAGACAAGGAGAGATCAATTAATCAGTCAGTCAAGCAACTATCATTTATGCACCTCCAACTATGTGCCAAGCACTGATCTAGGCACTGGGGGGGGGGGTGGAAATGCAAGGAATGAAGTCATTTTTATCTCAAGGGATATATATTCTAATGGATGATGAAGACAGGGAATGGGGGAAGGAAGACTTGTATTAGGGATATGGAGGCATAGGTGGAGTGAAATGGACTTCATAGAGTCATGGAATTTGAGAGGTTCTTGGAGGTCATCACATAGAAACTTTTCATTTTAGAGAAGAGAAAATGTTAGACCCAGAGCTTTGTCCAAGTTGTGGGAGGTAGTAAAGTTGAGGAAATAGGATGGGAGGAGTCCTGGGATTGGGGTGGGAGCAGAATCCAAGGATAAGGAGAATACTTTCCTTCCCTTTCCCCAGAGTACCCCAGGAGATAGAGGCTTAGCTGGCACTGAGTCCTGGCTGGCTCTCAGGGCTCAAACAACCCAGCTGGTATTTGGAGGTAATGCCATAGCTCCCACTCACCTAGCACCTGCTCCCCCCTGCCCAATAACAAACTGAGTCCAGGTGCACGTTCTGTTCTGGGCTTCTTTCCTGGGAAACACCAGATCATATCTGGGCTACTCTGGGTAATTTTTGACCTGCTTGGTGCCAGCCTTCCAAGGCGTGAAGATGATGCCTGCTGATCTGGGTTTGGCTGAGGTCTCCTACTGGGTCTCCCCACCTCTAGTGTCTTTCCTCCTCTAATCTATTCTTCATACTTTGCAAGGTTCATCTCCCTAAGCCTCAACTCTGATTCATTGCCTTCCCCTGTTAAAATATTGTCAATGGATCTCCCTGAGATCCACAGGAGGAAATCCAGATGACTCAGCCTGACACTTGAGGCCCATCACAATTGATTTCTCCAGCCTCACCTTCCACTGCTCCCCCTCCTGATCTCCCCCTTCTCTGAACATCTGCACCACTCCCTGAGCACAGAGACCCCTAGGATAACAGTATAGCAGAGCAAGAAGAGACCCTCGAATCAAAATCTGCACCTTTGTTTTACAGCTGGGAAACTGTAGCCCAGAGAAAGGAAGGACACATCCAAGGGCAAAGAGACAGCTTGAATTAAGACTAAAACCTGAGCTCTGACTCCCATTTCAGGCTTTCCTGCTGTGATTCAGTTCAATTCAACTCATTTCAATACAACTTACAGGATCATAGGTTTAGAGCTGGAAGGGACCAGCCTTACTGCCATCTAGCCCAACTCTCATTTTACAGATAAGGAAACTGAGGTCCAAGAAAATTGAGTGATTTTCCCACAATCCTAGTAGAATTAAAATGCAGATCTTCCACATCCCAAGCTCAGTGTTCTAGCCACTACACAACTCAATCCAACTTCTTTTACCTCTATCCATCTCAACTCACTTTGACTTACCTCACCACAATTCAAGCTCATTGGTTTAATTCAATTTAATTGATATATTCATGCTGTTTTTCCTCACTACCCATTTCTTCTCTGTGTGTCTCTTCTTTTCCTAACTAGACCATTGGTTCCTTGTTGATGGGGGTTGTGTTATTGCCTCTTCTCTTCCCCCACCCCCAGTGCCTAGCACTGAGCTGGTCACATAACATGTGATTCACTGAATCGTTCATTAAAAATAAGAAGTTGACGCTCAGTTACTGAGTGTTTTCTGAGGCATTATCTCATCTGATCTTCTCAACAGCTCTGGGATGCCATTTGACAGATGGGGAAACCAAGGCTTAGAGAAGAAGTATCCTGTAGGAGGTCACACAAGGAATGGTAGAACTGGGATCCAAGTCCAGGTCTGCAGACCCAAGTCTGGCACTGGCTCCACACCACAGGGCTGCCATCACTATGCTGTCACTATGTGCTTATGTTTGTGCTGCTGTACTATAGAGCCCTGGCTTAGAGAGACCTCCCACACAGCCCCCTGCCTCCCCATCCTCTGAAGAAAATCCCTCCTCATACAGGCTTTTTTCTAGCCCTATGGCTTGGACTCTCAATACTCAGCCCTCCAGGAACTGTTCCCTAGGCAGCCCTTCTGTCTCTGTGTGTGTCTATTTCTGTCTCTGTCTCTGTGTCTGTGTCTGTATCTGTGTCTCTGTCTTTCTTTTCTTGGAGGTGTGGTGAGGAGAGAAAGAAGAAGAGGGGAAAGAGGGAAGACATACAGCTCCAGCCCCTGCAAAGAGGAAGCTTTAATTGCAGATCTGTTGACACAAGGGAACATTTTCTAATGATTCCAGCTAAACAGGAGTGGAAGGCATTGCTTCTGGACATCCATCCCTAGAGATCTTCAGGCAGGGGCTGGATGACCACTTCCCAGGGAAGTTGCTTGGGTGTGGGTTGGGTCACCAGGTTCTTAGTTCCTTGAGGACAAGGGCTCTTTGTATTCCCAAGGCCTTAACCACAGGGAATAGGGAATGGATCTGATATATTTCATGAGTATGGGGAACTCCCGTATGAGAAAATTCTCCCCACTGACGCAGTTTAGCATCTTTTCTGCCACTTACAGTTTTAGAGGGTTGCCTCGAGCACTGAGAGATTAAACAACTTTCTCAGGATCACATAGCCAGTACTTGTCAAAGGTGGGACTTGAACAAAGCTCTTCCCTTATTTAGTAAACCATGTTCTCTCTCCTATTAGGGGCTTAGTAGCTACTTATTGAGTTGACTTGACTAGCTGGTTTTGGATGCTCCTTTCAGCTCTGAGATCCTATCATTTTGTGGAGGGGAAGCTTTGTCGCTTCAGAGTTTAATCCCCTGGTAAATGTGAGGGCACAACCTCCCTGCCCCCGCAGGGGCAGAACCCCATCCTTGCTGGATGCCCTTTCTGTACAATAGGACTCTTCCCTCCAACATTGGAAGAGAAGGCAGAAGAGCCAGCCACACAATCAGGCCCACAGAATGAGCCCTGACCTGAGGACCAGCTGACCTGAGTTCTCTATGCCTCTGCCTCTGTGTGGCCTTCGGTAAATCTCAGGGCTTCAGTGTTCCCATACATCAAATGGGACTAGAAGCTCTGACCTGCCGTTTGGGGAAGCTTGGGGGAGAATTTGAATGGGAAAGCACTTTGTTAACTATAAGCCAAGGCAGACAGGAGGGGTATTACCGTATTTCCCCGATAATAAGACACTGTCTTATTATTTTTTTTTGGACAGAAAAACACCAGAGGGCTTATTTTCAGGGGAGGACTTATTTTAATGAACATTGACAGCAATTTTAATAAACAGGTAAATGTGAACAAAAAAATGTACCTTTATTCAATAATGATCATGTCATCTTCTTCAACAACGTCATCATAAGTGTCCATACCCTGAATTCCATCCTGGATGTCTTGAGCCTCCATTTCCTTCAGAAGAAGTGGACCCAATCTGTCATGTCCAGCAATATAGCTCTCTTTAAATGAATATGTCTCGTACAGGTAACCTGCTCGTAGTGCAGCTCGGAGCGCGGCGTGCGTTTCACCCGGGGGGGGGGGCGGTA
>NW_027185896.1:8410445-8412129 GCF_028583685.1 Petaurus breviceps papuanus | reverse complement strand
GGGGGGGGGGGGGGGACGGTGCATACAGAGGGAACCGTAATGTAGCGTGTAGCGCAGGGGATCACCTTCACTACAGTAGCAATCTCAATAGGGCTTATTTTCGGGGGAGGGCTTATTTTAGAAGAATCTTACACAGTAAGGGGAGGGCTTATTTTCGGGATAGGTCTTATTATTTGGGAAACATGGTATTAGCTGGTTTTTCTCCTGAACTCTGAAGGGGCCCTTAAGGATCTCACACGATTTTGGGCAAGGTTTTTTTTTTTAAGGAAGCTGATCAAAAGCTTGTAATAAGCTGACTTGTCTCACTGTTGACTTCCAAATATCAATCTCCTTGAAGTCCTGACCACACAAACCTTAACTGGAAGAGAGTAGAGTCAGGGGATAATGTTATTTAAATTATATCATATGAGCTGACCAAAGAATCAGAGACTCAGAGTGTCTGTCAGAGCTGGAAGGCAGTTCTATGTTCTATAAAACATAAAATGTCAGAAGCAGGGTGGGCCTTAGAACATAGAACATGGACGATCAGAGCTGGAAGGGGGCTTGGAATGTAGAATGTCGGAACTGGGAGGAACAGTCAAACCTGGAATGTCATATGGGAAGAGGCCTTAGAACCCAGAAGGAGGCATGCTGAACCTTCTCCCTCCTGGGTCCTTTACTCTCCCCTCAGCTATCAGTCCACACTACCCCAGAGCCTGCGTTTGCATGTGTTTGCCTCTAGGTCCTGGACAGCCTGGGTCTTAGCTGTCTTTGGGCCAACACTGCAACTCTGCCCTGATGTAGGGGCACTCACACTGGCATGCCCAGGATGGCTGCCAGCACAGATTCTTAGATCTGTTTTACTAGGAAAGAGCTGTGTAAGGGGTCAACAAACTTTTTTAAAAATTACATTCACTAGTTCAGGGGAAAAGTCAGCACTAAACTTCAGAGAAAATACAAGAAGAGAAATAAAGACCAAGAGACAGGGTTCTACTTCCTGAATCAACTATGCTTTACATAGTCTATATATACATACATACATCCTTGGGTGGAGAGAGTCTTTACATCTGAGCAGTCAGGGAGTTCTGAACACAGGCCAGTCAGAATCTCTACCAGGAAATTCCAAGATCCTTCTCCTAAGTAAGCCTCCAAAGCAAAATAACTTAGAGTATATATACACTTCAGAGCTAGAAGGCATCACAACCCTCATGCCTCAGTGTCTAATTTCTAATTAACAAAAGGTGTGAAAGCCTTCCTACAAGCAAGCCTCCCCTAAGTAAGTTTCCCTTAATGTGCTCCACCTAAGGCCTTAAGATCTTAAATCCCATTGACATTACAGTGGTTCCTCAGGGAGGGATGGCCATTGCTGTTCCGCTTTCTTCCCTCTGTCTTTCTACTCCTCCTTTCTCTTTTTCTCATATTTCTCCCTCCTCATCTTGTCTTGCATCCTTCTCTATTTCCTTCCTCCTTCTCCTTTTTTTAGGATCTTAGATTTTAGAGATCACCTATTCCAACTCCTTTATCTTACAGATCAAGAAACTGAGTCCCAGAAAACTTAAGGGACTTGTCCCCAGGTCACACAGGGAACAGCTGATAGAATTGGAGGCTTAACCCAGGTCTTTTGGCTTAAAATCCACAGCATGATGCTTGTGCTGGCATTATTTCTTCCTATTCCTTCCCCTATCCTACTCTCCCATTTTTCTTT
>NW_027185896.1:8406020-8410345 GCF_028583685.1 Petaurus breviceps papuanus | reverse complement strand
TCTCCTCTTCTCTCCTCTCCTCTCCTCTCACCTCCCCTCCCCTCCCACCTCCCCTCCTCTCTCCTCTCCAACTCTGACAGAAAAATTGTTGGACAGAGAACAGTAGCAGCTACTCGAGAGCTGGCATGGAAAAACAAGAGAAGGATGTGGGGAAGATAATTCAAAGCCTTGGACCACATTGACTTGGCTTCAGCGGGCCCAGGCTTCATAGCTTAAGAATGACTGGGTATGAGGATGATTCCCATTGAATGAGGAGCAGGGAAGAGGAAGAACAGACAAGAATTGCTCTTGAGAGGCTCCATTCTGAATAACTCTGGAGGACTTAGACAGGGGGAAGGCCCCCCATTCTGTGGAGTCATTCAGAGACAGGCCCATTTATTCTTTTTTTTTGGAGGGCAATTGGGGTTAAATGACTTGCCCAAGGTCACATGGCTAGTTTTTGTGTTAAGTGTCTAAGGCTGGATCCGAACCCAGATCCTCCTGACTCCAGGGCCGGTGCTCTATTCACTGCACCACCTAGCTGCCCCAAGGCCCATTTATTCTTGACCCACAGCTTACACTCCATGACTATCTAGGCTTAAGCAGCCCCATCCACTGGCACTGATTGGATCCTATTGCCTGTTTGTGCTAGGGGGGAAAGAGGGAGGAAGCAGGACCATGTGATCAGAGATCTATAATCTAATCCAACCTTCTCGCTTTACAGATGAGGAAACTAAGACCCAGGAAGGTTCAATTACTTGCCCAAGTCCACAAAGGTAATAAGTGCAGGGCTAGATGTGAACCCAGGTCTTCTGACTAGAGCCAGTACTCTTGGTACCATACTATTTTCCATAGGCTTCTTATGGATGTAGCCCCTCCCACATGCAGAGGGCTTGGTTTGGAAAGATGGGGATGAGGAGGCTTCTATCTGTCCAGGAGAGATCAAAGCCCTAGAAGCAGGTCTTATGAGCAAAAGGGGCTCCCCTGGGGGCAACATGGTATGTGAGGTGCCCAGTTTTTCTCTTGATTTTTCTTGCCACCAATTTCTCTCTTGTAACATCTTCTAGATACATCCCTCCCAGACTAATCTTCAAAAGGTAAATCTCAATCACATCTACTGCCATGCTCAAACCCTTATATAATTTCCTTACTGCCTCCTTTAATATCCTTAATCTGTCATTCAATGTCCTAGCAGCCTATCCAGAATCCCCTTCTCTGATTGTGTTCATACCCTTAGAGTCCCCTGGCTCACATTCCCACCTCTTACCCTTATCTCATGTGCTTCAGCCTACTCTCTCCCATCTGGCATTACCTGCTCTCTCCCTCCTCTGGCTTCTTAGGACTCTCATAGTCTGATTCACATAGTCCCAATATACTGCCCTCTGTTATTCTCATACCTTGCATTCCTTGTGAGGGAGTCAGAAAAGGGATCAGGTCATAAATCTCAGCCAGAAGGACCCCAGAAAACACCCAGTTCAAATACCCTCATTTTATAGTTAAGGAAAGCCAGGCTCAAGGAGGCTAAGCAATGTGCTCAATGTCATACAAGTAATAGGCATCACAACTGGGGTTTGAACTAGGGTTCTCTGACCCTAGTTAGTGCACTTCTCACTATACTTTTTGTTGCTGTTGACCAGTTTTTCAGTCATGTCTGACTCTTTATGACCCCATTTGGGGTTTTCTTGGCAGAGATACTGGAGTGGTTTGCCATTTCTTTCTTCAGTTTATTTTACAGATGAGGAAACTGAGGCAAACAGGGTTAAGTGACTTGCCCAAGGTCACACAGCTAGTGAGTATCTGAGGCCAGATTTGAACTCAGGAAGATGAATCTTCCCGATTCCAAGCCAAGTGCTCTATCTACCTGACCACCTACCTTCCCCTTCACTATGCTAGTCATTAACTTGGAGTCAGAGGACCTGGAATCAAAACCCATCTGTAATATTTAATAAATGTTTGTAGACTTGACATCTGAGGACCTGGGCACAAAGTCCATCTTTGTTTCTTACTACCAATTTTATCTTGGACAAGTAGTTTGAACTCTTTGGAATTCAGTCCTCCCCCACCCCCCAGCCTGTAAAATGAACTAGACCATATTCCAAGCTTGAATTCAATGATCCTCCATCCCCTGATCTTTCCACTACACCTGGTCACAGATTCTAAGCTGCCACCCTGGACAAGTTGTTGACCTCTCTGCTCCTTCATAGGAAATAATGAGAAGGGATTTGAAGATATCATTTATCAAGCACCCAAGTTCCCAGTTGTGTTTCCTGCTAACTAATGAAATGATTATAAGTCACTTTGTGAAGAACTCTAATTGCTACTAATTGGTCCCAGTTTTGGTAACAATAATGCTCTATTTGCATATCACTGCTTTTCCCCAGAGAATCTTAAAAATGATTCAAATGAGTCAAGGGGACATTTGGTCCCATTTCAGAGATGGGGTGATGGGCCTGGAGCTGATATGACCAGGATTAGAGTGAGCATCATTGCTACTGGGGAACTGGTCTCCCAGACAGCACCTTGTCTGTGGCCAGCAGTGGTGGGTGGCAGCTGGTGCAGAGGCTGGTTAAGTTGGGAAAGAGGTCAGCAAGCCATGCTTTAGGGCCAGAGATCCTCAAGACTCTGAAGTTAAGGTGGAATATCTCTCTTTTCCTTGGTTCCCAGACCTTGGAGAACCAAGTATTGGTGGGGAGGAGAAGATGGCCAGGACTGGACTTCTGCCAAAGAATGGGAAAGTCAAGGCCCTGGGCCTGATGAAGCTATTTGTTTTCCTCAGGGGATGGGTTATTTGGTGGTTAATGGAATAGAAATAAATGAAGAGCCCTCAAGATCTCTCCCTCAATTAAACTCTGTGCCCAGTGTCTCCTACCCTCTTTGGGAGCTAGGAGCTAGGATGCCAGGGAACTGAGTCCCAGCCTTGGGCCAGGGCTCAAGACCCTCTCTGCCTCCTCTGGGTCTCTCTTTCCTTCCTTATAGGAGGAGGGACAGTCAGCTTCACCTGTCTAGGTCTTAGAAGAATGTGGAATCTGATGCCTTTAAGGAAAGAAATTAAGGAATAGAATGGAGCTGGTTCTGCCCCTTGAGGAGTGAAGATTTAGGGAAGTGAAGATTTGAGGGCTCCCAATCCTGCTCCTCCTTCCATTCTCCAGAAGCTCAGATTCACCTTCCTCAAATTCAGTCATTAACTAATCAGTATGTGCTCAACCTTCGATGTATCTAGCTTTAGACTCTGTTGGTATGCAGGGAAAACCCAAGGGAAGCAGCCAAGACCTTTTTGCTCTGAGGACCTCACAGTCTGAGAGACAAAGGACTAACTAGGAAGCTATCATGCAGCTAGGGGGCACAGTGGATAGAGGGCCAGGCCTGGAGACAGGAAGAGATGAATTCAAATGTGGCCTCAGACATTTACCATCTATGTGACCCTGGGCAAGTCACTTACCCTGCTTACCTGAGTTTCCTCATTTGTAAAATGATCTGGAGAATAAAAGAGCAAACCACTCTAATATCTTTGCCAAGAAAATCCCAAATGGGGTGTCGGAGACTCAGATGTGATTGAAACAATGGAACAACATAAGGAAGCCATTGATGCTGAACTGGGTGGGACTGATTCTGAGGCCTGTAGAGGAGAGAGAAACCAAATCAGATAGAGGTAGCAAGGGGAGACTTTCTGGAGGAGGTCGAATGGAGACAGGTCTTGAAGCACTGCCTCCACTTAAACTAATTGAAGACAGGGCAAAAGAAATACAAAGTGTAGGAAATAGTCAAAATGTTTATTAAATGAATGGAGTTGAGCTGGGTCCATTCTGAGAGAGATCAAGCAGCTAGGAAGTACGGTGGCCAGAGTGCTGCAGTTGGACTCACAAAGTCCCAAATCCGAATCCTGTCCAGATACTTCCCAGCTGAATGACCGTGCTTTCTTAAGTAACATCTTATATCATTTTCTGTTTTATGGGGATAATAAGAGTATTTACCTTAAAGGGTTGTTGTGAAGATCAAGTGAGATAATACAGGCAAAGTGCTATGTTAACCATGTAAATCTTAGTGGCTAGTGTTATTATCACAGCCCTTGGAACTCTGGGCCCAGCACATAGAGCAGATCTCAGTCATAGCATCATAGATTTAAGTTGAAAGAGACCTTAGAGATTGTTGACTCCAACCCCTTTGTGTAATGGAGGAGGCTGAAAGGTTAAGTGATTTGTCCAGTTCTCTCTCTCTCTCCCTCACTCCCTCTTTCCCTCTCTCTCTCTCTCTCCCTCCCTTCCTCCCTCCCTCCCTCCCTCTTTCCCTCTCTCTCTCTCCCTCTCTTCCTCTCTCTCTCTCTCTCTCTCTCTCTCTCTCTCTCTCTC
>NW_027185896.1:8385326-8405920 GCF_028583685.1 Petaurus breviceps papuanus | reverse complement strand
TCTCTGTCTCTCTCTCTCTGTCTCTGTCTCTCTCTCTCTGTCTCTCTCTCTCTCTCTCTCTCTCTCTCTCTCTCTCTCTCTCTCTCTCTCTCTCTCTCTCTCTCTCTCTCTCTCTCTCTCCCTCTCTCTCTCTCTCTCTCTCTCTCTCTCTCTCTCTCTCTCTCTCTCTCTCTCTCTCTCTCTCTCTCTCTCTCTCTCTCTCTCTCTCTCTCTCTCTCTCTCTCTCTCTCTCTCTCTCTCTCTCTCTCTCTCTCTCTCTCTCTCTCTCTCTCTCTCTCTCCTCCCCCCCCACACACAGACATGAGATGGAGCCAGTTATTCTGAGCCTAAGGGGGAGCCAGGGTAGACAGATATAGGAGAGTCTATAATGTCTGGGGTTTCAGTGAGGCAGGGCTCAGGAAGGGGTTTAGAATCTTGGTGAGGAGTTGGAGAGGTTAGTAAATGGAGTTGGGGGCTCAGTGAAAAGATAGAAGGGTCAGTGAGGAAAGTAGAGACTCAGGGAGGTAGATGGGGCCCCTGTGAGGTGAGGAAATGTTTAGTGAGGGGGATGAGGACTCTAAGAAGTTAAAAGGTTCAGTCAGGGAGGAATGTGGACTCAATTGGGGGGGCGGGTTCTGTGAGAGGAGAAAAGATTTAGTGAGGGTGATGGGGGCTCTGAGAGAAGATGAAAGGTTCAGAGAAGGGGATGGGAACTCAGTGAGTGGGGATGGGGCCTCTGTAAGAGGATGAAAAGATCAGCGAGAGGGTTGAGGGCCCAGTGAGGTGGGTGCAGGATCCCTGAGAGACTGGAAGATTCAGGGAGGGAGAAGGAGACTCTGTGAAAGTATAGGGTCTGGGCGGGGGAGGGGGGTGAAGAACTCAGTGAAGGGGGGATGGGAGGCCATGGAGCCTTCTTGCTGAGCCCCCCATTCTTACCTTTTCCCCCCACTTTCTCCTATTTGCCCCCCTCAGAAGAGCTATTTTAACCTTTAGTTTCTCTTATCGACTGCATCTCTCCAAGCTGCTGGGGCGGCAGGCTCCACTGTTGGAGTGAAATTGTTTTCCATTGTCCAAGAGCTGAGTGGGTTGGAGCTCTGGGGCCTGGCTGGGAAGGGCAGTGAAAAGGAGCCTGGGCTGAGATAGAAATCCTGCAGGGTTCAGGCACTAATGCGTGCCGCTCTTTTCCCAGAGGGGGGCCCCACCCCCACCCACTCCAGAATCTCAGTTTCTTATCATAGATAAGACATAAACTCAAGCACATACATGTACACCCCCAAACACCATTGTGTGCACCACACACACACACCCCAGATTATACAGATAAATGTATAGCCTCATAAACATGTCTACACCCTAAAGTCTTAGAATGTCAGAGAGAAAAAGGGCAATTGAAATACTTTTCTTCAACTGCCTCATTTTAACAGCTGGGGACCCAAAGAGACACAGAGAGGACAAGCAGGGGTTGAAGTTGAGAGCAGTAAGAAGATGGTGGCAGAGGCCACCCACCTGGGTGAGCTCTAGCTCTAATCTCATTCAGGGCTGAAGAAGAAGAGTTTAGACATCCCCTCCTCCAGGAAGCTTTCCCTGATTGCAGGATTAGAGTTTTTGAGCTGGAAGGAGTCAATAATTTACCTAGTCCAAGCTCCTCTCTTAACAAATGAGGAAGCCAAGGTCCAGAGAGGAAGAGGGACACAGGACCAAGGTCACAGTCTGGATTAGACTGAAGGATGTTTGACTCCAAAGTCAATCTTCTGTCCCCTGTACCACCCTTCTTGTGCACCATAAATGATCTGTCCCCTCCTCTGAGCTCTCCTTGAACTTTCTCTGTAGGATGCTTAGGTACCTACCACTTTCTCCTTGTATTACAGATATTCATACCCTTGTTTTAGCCTCTTGGGGATAAGTTCCTCATGGGGTAACTAGGGAAAGCAGTGCTGGGTCTAGAGTCAGGAAGATCCTAAACTCAAATTAGGCCTCAGACACTGACTAGCTATGTGACCCTGGCCAAGTCACCTAACCCTGTTTGCCTCAGTTTCCTCATCTGTAAAGTGAGCTGGAGAAGGAAATGGCAAACCACTCCAGTATCTTTGCCAAGAAAACTTCAAATGGGGTCATGAAGATTTGGACAGGACTGAACAGCTTATCCTCTTACTAGCCTGGATGCTCCATGAGAGCAGGGCCACAAACTCATTCTTCTATGTCACTCACCGTGCCTAGTATGGAGGTCTGTGCACATGAGGCACTAAGGGCATAGACTTAGAGCCGAGAAGTGATCCCAGAAGGCTTCACATCCAGCCCCATCATTGTACAGATGAATAAACTGAGATGCTCAGTGACTTGCCCAAGGTCATACATATAGAAAGTGTCAAAGTTGCTTTTTGAACCCAGTTCCTCTGACTCCAAATACAGTGTTTTTGCTCCTCATTGAACCATACTTCATGCTTGTTGAATATGACACCACTTTATAGGGCTATTTCTAGCAGCTTAAGGATAGGAGGAGAGGAAGACAAGGATGGGGGGAGGGATGACCCCATGTTCCCTGAAAGTCTGGGTGCAACATGGTTGGCTCTGATGCCAGGAAGGCTCAGGGGCAGTGGGGAAAGATGTTTGCAGAGAGGAGAGGAGTAATTACTGGGAGAGCATTTGCATCAGCAACTAGGGCCCCTCCCTGAGCTGTGCCCAGCTGTGCCCAGCTTTCAGCAGGACCTGGGACAGGCATATTCCATAAAAGGGAATTTCAAGTTGGAGCTCTAAGGGAAGTATTTCACAGATGACTCAACATGCCCCATCCCCTATCACCTCTCCCTTCTCATTTCCCCCCTCCCCACAGCTAGTTAATTAAAGTACATTTATTAATCAATTGCCCAGAGGGACCAAACCTTGTGGTACGATCTGAGAGCAGCTAAAAGAGCTCAGCTCACAAAATATCCCTCTCCCCCTGAGTTTGGTGGGAGTAGAAAGGATCCACACCCAGGATAAGCCATGAAAATTGTGAAAAAGAATGAAAAACCCACAAAAAAATACATAGAACACTGTTAGGGCTGAGAGTACCCTTAGAATAGAAAATGTTTTTTAGAGCTGGGAGGTTCATTAGAACATAAATATCACCTAGTCGAATCTCCTTTTATAGTTGGAAAAAGTATGGCTCACACATTTGGCACATGTAAGAAGAAGGATTGAAATTCAGGTCTTTCTGCTTGCAAGTCCACATGTAATGGAAAGCACTGGATTTGGAGTCATAGACCTGGGTCCAAATCCTAGCTATGTGATCTGGAGCAAATCCTGCCTACTTTCCTCTCCCAGTCTTTAGTTTCTTTTCATTTTAAATATTTTTCCTCATCTATAAGACAAGGGGATTTGGCTTGATGACTTCTGAGGGTCCCTTCTAGCCCTAAACAGTCTAAGTTTATTTTAATTTTTACATTTTCTCCTTGAGTTTTTCCAAGTCCTTTTGTGCAACAGAAATTTTGTCTCAGGTGAGTGGAGGGTTTGGAATAGAGTGAATGGGATTAGAGCATGCCAGAAGAAGCTAGGAGGGTCAGCAGTTGTGTGGGGTTGGGGATCAAGTTCTCTGGAGGCCAGGTACAATCTGGCAGTTGTGGGAAAGAAAGACTGCCCTCCTTTCCCTCTATTCCTTTCCCCCACCTCTTTTCTTTTTTCTCCTTCTCAAGCTCTGAAGTGAAGGCCAGGAGAAATGGATTAGGAGACAAACCCAGGCTGAGGAAAGACTGATGGGATGGGATGATGGGTCCCCTTCTTGCCAGCATCTTTCCTTCCAGTAGCTGCTTCCAGCAGCCCCCACCCTAACTAAGCCCTCTGCCAGCCTGTGGTCTCTCTCTCCCCCACCCCCACACCAGGGACAGCCCCCTGAGTTCGGCGACATCTTCCCTTCTGCTCCACTGCAATGGGGCCCGGGTGGGTGAAAATGAATCAGACTCCATTCCCTTCTCAGTCAGCCAAGATTGCACTATAATTTTGTTTTTAGTCATTCGTGACTGAGACTTTTCTGGTACATTTATTCACTGAGCGTGTTGGCTTGTTTAGCTCTGCTTGGTTTAAGCTGCCAGGGTGGGTGGGTGGGTGTGGGGCTGATTGGGGGGCTTCAGAGCAGGGGAGCCTGGGGAGGGGGGCTTCAGGGGCCAAGGAACATGACTGGGGGATGGGTTGGATGGTGGGCAGTGGACTGGAGAGTCAGGCTGGACAGTGAGCAGAGGGCTGTGGAGCAGGACTAGAGACCAGTGATGCGAGCAGGGAAGTAAGCCTGGGGGAAGGCAGTGGAAGGCTGGGGCCAGGTGTTACATCTGACTCTTTCCTTCCCTGCACTACTCATATCTGATCAATTACCAGGTCCTGAGCTTCACTTCTATGCTAACTCTCAGTCTGATCTGCTCCTCTCTTTTCCAATGCCATCATCCTGGTAAAGGCTCTCATTACCATCTGCTGAGTTCCTTTAATATATGGCCTCTGATCTTTCCCTCTACATCCTTCACACTTGGGCAGAATAATCTTTTTTAAAAAATATATCAGTCTGGACATGCTATTCCTCTTCTCAAAAATCTTTAATGGATCCCTACTGCTGCCCAGTAAAGTTCGAATGTCTTTTGCCAGGGATTTCAAGGACCTCCACATTGGCCCTATCTTGACTTTTCCCATTCTGCACACTAACCAAACCAAACTGCTACCTGCCCCGTATCACCCATCTTACACTTCTGTATTTCTGTGGTTTGGGATATTCCCTAAGTCTTCTATCTCCCCCTTTCTCTCCTTACATTGCCTGTTGAATCCCTACCTATTCTTTAAAGTCTGGCTCAAATGCCACCTCTAGGAAGTTTTCCCTGCTGGGAACAACCTTTACCTCCTGAATATCAGATTGTACTTGGTTTTGTACCACTCTAATGTACTTATGACACTACTTTGTGCATTATAATTCCCCCCAGATCACATAATCCTACGTTTTAGAGCAGGAAGGAACCCTAGACATCATCTGGACCAACCAGCTCATTTGATGGATTTAAACTCATAGAAGTATTGGAGGTTGATCCCCACTCATCTTCTAAACTCACCCAAGCCGTCACCTTAATTCAGGTCCTCATCACTTCACATCTAACCTACATCAATGGCCTTCTAATTGATCTACCTAACTCTGGTCTCTTCCTTGCTCTGACCTATCCATTTGGCTGCCAAAGTGATTTTCAAAAGCACAGATCTGACCATGTTACCCTTATACTCAATAAAATCCGGTGACTCCCTATAACCTCCAGGATCAAATATCATGTCGTCTTTTTGGCATTTTAAGCTCTTCTGAATCTGGTTTCATCCAATCTTTCCAGTCTTTTTACTAATCAATCAGTCAGCCAATCAATCAGCATTTATCAAGTGCTTTCCATATGCTAGACACTGATATAAGTGTAGGGAATATGGGAGAAAAAAAGCAAAATTAGCTCCTGTCCCCAAAGATCTTTCATGTACTTATATTCTTACACATATGTGCATATATTCTAACATACATTATACTTGATATAATATATATATTTGAACACATACATTTGAAGATACACACACACACACACACACACACACATATATATATATATATTTGGATATATATATTACAGAGTAGAAAGAAACTAACCTCAGAGAGGAGCATTAGCATCAGGGGCAGGGGACAGGGAAGTCAATCAATAGTCAATCAACAAGCATTAAGCATTATTTATTATCAGGCACATGGATATAGAAGGAATGGTCTGAAGAAGGTGGGACTTGAGAAGAATCTTAAAGAAAGCCAAGGATTCTAGGAGTTAGAGTTAAGGAGGGAGAGCATTCCAGACATGGGGAACAGCTAGTGCAAAATGTCATTTGTGAGGAACAGCAAGGAGTTGAGTATGGCTATACCATAATGTATGGAGGAGAAGAATGTAGAAAGACTAGAAAGGTAGGTCAGGGCCAGATTGTCAAGAGCCTTGAATACCAAACACATGACTTTATATTTTAACTCAGAGGTAATCAGGAGCCACTGGCATTTATCGTATAATAGAGTGAGTGATGAGGTCAGATCTATGCTTTTGGAAAATTACTTCGACATCTGAGTGGAGGATGAATTGGAGTGGGAAGGTGTGAGGAGAGCAATTAGAAGGCTATTAGAATTCCCCTCCAAAAGACTTTAACTTCTCAAATCAAATTATGTAGCAACAGAACCAACAAAAGTTTCAAGAGAGACATTTTTCCAACCTAAGACAAATTGGAAGGTTGGCAGGAGAGGTCTGTGACACCAGGGTGAGAGTTGGCTCAGAGCACGACAGCAGCACTAGCCATGGACCTTGGAGGCAATTGTGACAGCAGATTCTGGAGCTCTCAGCCCAGAGTCACACTGAGTCACAGTTCCAGGGCAGAAAGGAGTCCTTGTGGTTGGTCACAAGGGACCAGAGGTCCTGGTCACAGTTCCAAGGTAGAGAGGAGCACCAGCCCTTGTGGCTAGAGGGGACAGGGGGCATTTCCTGGATAAAGGTCAGAGCTCAGACCAGGAAAGCTGTAACCACATCTCTTTCCAGATCACACTGTCTTGGAAGTACCAAAAATTTGCAGGTACCCAGAACTACTTCTGAAAACAGCAAGCACAAAAATGTCTGAACATTGCAACAGTACCTCTCCACCCTCAAGCCAGCAGAGTCCAACTTCATCTTAGCATTCAAAGTCAAGAATGAATAAAATGAGCAAAAAACCCCCAACAATAACAACAATAAAACAGAACTTGACCATAAAAAGTTACTATGGTGTCAGAGAGGACCAAGACAAAACTGTGAAAACAGCTACAAACAAAGCCTCAATGAAAAATAATCCTAATTGGACCCAAGCCTAACAGGGATTCCTGGAAGAGTTAAAGAGATAAGAGTGGTAGAGGAAAATTTGCAAAAGAAATGAGAGCAATGCAAGAAAATTATGAAAAGAGAATTAGCATCTTGATAAAAGAAGCACAAAAAATACTGAAGAAAAGAACACTTTAAAAAACAGAATTTGCTTAATGGCAAAAGAGGCACAAAAAATTGCTGAAGAAAAGAATTCCTTAAAAACAGAATAGGCCAAATGGAAAAGGATACAAAATTCACTGAAGAAAAGACTTTCATAAAACTTAGAGTTAGAATGAACAGATGGAAGCTGATGACTCCATCACACATCAAGAAACAATAACACAAAATCAAAAGAATGAATAGAAGAAAATGTGAGATATTTCATTGGAAAAATAACTTATCTGGGAAAATAGATTGAGAAGAGATCATTTTGTGGGCTTATTTTATTACGTAATTTTTAAAAAATATTTTTATTTCCCCCCAATTACATATAAAAATAATTTTTAACATTTTTTTTTAAATTTCAAGTTTCAAATTCTGTCAGTCCCTCCCCCCTTCCACTTTTTTCTGAGATGGTAAACAATAAGATATAGGTGCAATCATGTAAAATATTTCCATATTAGTTATTATGTACAAGAAGACTCGAATAAAAGAAAAATAATGAAAGAAAGTGAAAAACAGCATGCTCCAGTCTGTATTCAAACAATATTAATTCCTTCTCTGGAGGCAAATGCTTCATCATTAGTTCTTTGGAATTTTCTTGTACCATTGTATTGCTGAGAATAACTAAGTCATTTTTGTTGAACAATACTGCTGTTTCTTAGTACAACGTTTGAGGAGAGATTATTTAAGACTTATTGGAATACCTGAAAACCATGATCAAAAAAAGAGCCTAGGCATCATATTTCAAGAAGCTATCAAGAAAAACTACTCTGATATACTAGAACCAGAGGTTAAAACAGAAATGGAAAGAATCCACCACCTATCACCTCCTGAAAGAGATCCCAAAGTGAAAACTTCCAAGAATATTATAGTAAAATTCCAGAGCTCCCAAGTCAAGGATAAAATATTGCAAGAAGCCAAAAAGAAACAATTCAAATACAGTGAATCCATAGTCAGAGGTAAGTAGGATAACTATATTTTGCTAAAATATACTATAGACAAGTAATATAAAAAAATTTAATGGCAATTTTCTTCTTTAAATAAGCTAGTTTTTTCTTAAAAAGAAAATGAAACTGTCCTTGAGATTTGACTGGCTCAGAGTACTGAGACCCAGGCCACTGACATAGCTTCCTGGTCACCTGGGTACAAAACAAACAGGACAGAAAGAACTGAAGTAGATAGATCAGAAGCAGAAACAAACCAGAGAAAATGTGCTTCACTGAATCAAGACTCTTGACTCAGATGAACATTGCTTCCCTACTTTGAATATCCTCCTTTGGCTAAGTAAAGCTCATTTTGTTAACTGGAGCCATCATTGGCTATCTTGGAATAGAGAATATGGGATGTGTGTGTGTGAATAAACATTCACTTTTTATATTTTGAGTTCCAAATAACAATATTGCTGTTATTATATGCCATATACTCCTGCTTCCACTCACTTTACTTTGAATCAGTTCATATGAGTCTTCTTAGGTGTTTCCAAAACCATACCCTTTGTTGTTTTTTTTAATAGCACAATAGTATTCCATCATAATAATAACATGTCATTTTTTTTTAGTCATTCCACAGTCAATGGGCGTCCCTTCAATTTCCATTTCTTTGCCACCACAAAAAGAACTATTAGAAATATTTTCAAATGTAGAGGTCTTTTGCTTTTGCTTTGATCTCCTTAGGATAGAGACCTAGTAGTGCTACTGCTTGGTCAAAGGGTATGCAGTTTTATAGCCATTTGGTAATAGTTCCAAATTGTTCTCCAGAATGGTTGGAAAAGTTCACAGCTCCACCAAAAATGCATTAGTGTACCTATTTTCCCACATCCCCTCTAGCATTTGTCATTTTTCTTTACTGTCATGTTGGCCAATCTGATAGGTATGAAGTGGTACCTTAGAGTTGTTTTAATTGGCATTTCTGTAATCAATAGTGATTTAGAGCATTTTTAAATGACTATTGATGGCTTTGAATTCTTCTTCTGAAAACTGCCTACTCATATCCTCTGACCATTTATCAATTGGGGAGCCACATACTTTCAATCATATGACATCCATAGTCATGCCCCCGAGATGGTAGCTTTTCAACTCATGAGTAAGCAGCAGCTGAGGCAGCTGGAGAATAATGACATAACACAAGAGAACCAGAAAACCCTGAAAATAAAAGTAGTTCTCAGTCACATGGAAGCCATGGATGGAGAAACTGCATGGTCTGAATGGTGAGCTATTTGGAGTTATTCAAATGGTATTGGTCCAACTTGGGAAGGGTGCTTAATTAGCAGACTCAAATGTATTTTTCCATTCTAGGGGAGTCAAAGACCCCAGAGTATTGCAAGAATGGATTCCTACATAGTTCTCTGTGAGGTGGAAGTTGTTTGTCCCTTGTTCTCAAAGAGGATCATGACATCAGGAAGGTGATACTATGACTTGCAAGTGAATTGGATTTAAGTGAGGTAGGTCTGTGCAAAATCACTAACCTCACTTTCTGGGTCCAGTGGCAAGATATAGACCAGGGTGACTGAAGATGCCCCCTGGGGTCGATGTGGAACGCAATAAAATGTCAGGGTGTTGTCTATCTAGAAAAAAACAAGTTCATTTCCATTCTGAAAATAGCATAAATCACAGGGTGGCACTGAGTGGAGGGATTTCATGAATCATTATGGAAAGCAGGACTTGTTGGAATATCAAGAAGATGCCCTTCCAGCACCCACCCCCAAGGATTTTTTTCTCTTCCAAGGAGAATATAACCACAGGGTGGCACTGTGAGTCTGGAGGATTTTAGGACCTAGTGGAAAATGGGATTCTCTGGTGAGGAAGTAGAATAATGTTCATTGTTTATGTGTCAGTATATATGTAATTTTGTATTTCCTGTGCCATAAAATAAAGGCTGTCCTGTTCTCAATATGTGCATTGTTACCTTAAGTGCTTATATGGGATCCAAGAGACCCTTTCATTTACATGTTTGCCCAGATCTGTGATATTCAGAGATCTTCCCAAAGTAAACTGGATGGGGGCATAACAAACAAAAGTGAGAGTGATTCTATTAGATCATCCCTCAAAATCAACCCTGATCCGTGTAAAGCCAGAGTTTGGAATGCTGGGGCCATAGGTTATGGTAGCAGAATGTAATGTGGAAGTGGAAGAGAAGTAGATTTATGCTTGAGATAAGGAAACATTTCTTAACTAGTAGAGATATTGTAGGGACTCTCTTAAGAGGCAATGGATTCCCCCTCACTGAAGATCTTCAAGTGAACCAGATATCTTCAAGTAGACAATTGTCTTAGTGTGATGCAGAAGGGATTCTCATTATAGAGGGTGGACTATATGGCTTCTATAATCCCTTTCAACTCTAATATCCAGAGGAAGAAATAGGCATAGGCAGGAGAAGGAAGGTGCCTAAGGTCACAGAAATAAGAACAGAGATGGGATTTGGCCCCAGACTCTGTAACTCCAAATTCAATGTTCTTTCCACTAAAATACATGCTATATATACCAAATGCTATACATATTATTCCAGAGATTCTCTCTCTCTCTCTCTGTCTCTCTCTGTCTCTCCCCCCCCCCCAATTGAGAGCTTTGTAAGGGGCAAGGGACAGATTATATTTCATGTGAACTCATTGTCCACAATTGATCACAGGGTTCTGCATACAGTAAGCACTTGTTAAATGTTGAACAAATTTGTGAATGTTGATTCAATCACCTCTTTAATCCCTCTGCAAGTAGGGTCCAAGTAGACACAATTTAGGACTCAATTTTACATTATTTGTCTTGTTTGCATGATATTTCTTTTGTATGAGTCCTGTCTTCCTAACCAATCCAATCCAATCTGACAAACATTTATTAAATACCTATTATGTACAAGTCACTGTGGGTCTAAAGACAAAACAAAAAATAAACCCTGTCCCTTCTAATTGTAAATCCCATGATCCTAAGATTCTGATATGTGGATTTTGGGCACTCCAAAAAACTCTTACTAAGCACATAATATTTGTCATGTAGTGTCTTTAGAACTAGAGATACAAAGATGAAAGATTCAGTGTTGTTCCTGCTCCCAAGAAACTTATACTCTAACGGAAGAATGTGATATGTAACACATGATTATGATGAAAGATATGATGTGACACAGGCAGAGGAGGAATACAGTAAAAGTGTTCTAGGAAGATTTGAAGAGAGACATCTCTTTCAGCCAAGGGATCAGGGAAACCTTCACTGAGGTGGTGAGACTTTTTTCCTTTCTTTCAGAGGCAATTGGGGTTAAGTGACATGCTGGATCACACAGTGTCTGGATTTGAATTCCAATGAACTCCCGATGCTACTTGTAGCATTCTCTTCCTTGGAAGCATTACCTCTGTCCTATAAGTACCGAGGGCCCTGGAATGGAGCAGGAATGAATAAGTGCCATGAGTGTGGGCAAGAGTGCTCTCAGCTGACAGGGGTGCCCCCATCTTGTTGCTTGGTGGAGCAGCCCTTAGGAAAGATGTTTGTCTTCCCTCCCCTCTTTCAGAGGTGGGATTTCTTGAAAAGGGCTTTAGATAGACCCGTTTACTTGTAGGAAGCTAAATCTTACTATGCAACATCTCCCAGGGATATTTGCATATCAAAAGTAATCCTGGAGAGGGTAATAGCTAATCTAAGGGAAAAAGTGCTGATGGTGGAATTTCAGGCACAGTAAAGGAGATATTTAGGGGTTAGGAAGCCTTCTGGGCTCCCAAATAGCTCATATCCCCCATTGGCTCTGGAACTTGAAATACCACTTATAGAACCAGATGTTGCCCTACTGATGGCATTGGTGCAGTTGTGCTCCTGGGCAAACCCCCAAGGCAGTGATATTTGGGTGAGACATACATATACATACATGAACATATATGTACATAGACACCTAGGCACATTGCACACACAGATTCACATATACACACACATACCCATTCACTTGAGCAGTCACATAAAGATATAGTAGTGGCCTGGGATTCCCCCCCCCCCAACCACAGAGACAGCCAGGGCCACCTCCCGCCACCATGCCTGGTGCCCCAGAAGAGGAAGGAAACTGAACAAAGACATATTGGTTTCTGCTCTATTAGAAACACAGGAGGGGGGAAATCAATGTTTAGTAAATGGGGAAAGAGAAAATCGTTCAGGAAAGACATTCTATTTTCAGGCTAGAGAGAGAGCTTCATAAACAACAGAGAATAACATTGGGTAACATTGTGGGCAGGAGCGGGGGTGGAGGGGAAGGGAGGTTGGAATGCACCCAGGCTATAAAACTCTGTGGAAGTAGTGGGATTTGCTGAAGCCAGGGCTCTCATCGGACTACCTGGGACAGGGAGAAGACCAGAGGCATCTTCCACAGCTCAGTCCTGAGGCAGCTTCCTGTCCCTTGCTGGGGAAGGAGGAGGATAGGCTATTTTCAGAAATGGTCAGCAATGGGACTGACACATTTGAGCACCACAGGACTTGAGGGCATAAGCCAGCCTAGGTCTTGGGAAAAAGGAGAGAATTAGTCCTGTTTGGAGAAGCCTACCCAAGCAAGCCCCTCTTTGTGGGTGAGGATAGGGAACGAGAGCATTAGTGTCCTGTGGGTTCTGTCCTGGGCTGGGGTGCTCCCCTGCCTCTGCTCTACAGCTCCAGCCTGGGCTGGACCACTCTCAGATAGCCTATCCATAGATCTAGAAGGGAACTTACAGGCTATCTAGTCTAAATCACTTAGTGACCAAATGAGAAAATAGAGGTCCAGAGAGTTGAAGTGACTTACTTGTCCAAGGTCATGCAGGCTCTGTAAGACAGAGGCAAGATTCAAACCCAGGTCTTCAGTTGTTGAATTTGACACTTTTCCTCTCAATTCTTTAGTTATCTCATAGAGCTGTGTAACCCACTGTGATGGCAATCCTAATGCCTCCTCCCACTCTGCCCATGGTGCCAACCCCTTGCTTTGTCAGTGGAACTCACTAAGATCTCCTCCTTTCATGCCAAAGGACCACTTCCCTTAGGTCAATGGAACTTGAGCCCAGGTCTTGCTCTACAATTTCCTCCTGGGGACAGAATGTCAGGCTTGTCCTGAGACTGTGGACCCTGATACTGGATTGGGTTAAAAAATCTATATTCAAGGATTGGATGGAGGGGAAGGTCACCTGGCAGTCAGGATCATGCTCCTTTGAGGACACAAATTATCTTTATTCTTTCCAAATTCTCCTTTTGGGGGGAAGGGAAGACCAGGCTAGGCAGTGACCATCTGTGAGAGGAAACCCATGGGTCAGAGCCCCCAAACAGCTGATAGACTGGAGGAATTCCTGTGATAGGGGGTTGATATAGAGGGCTATTGACTAGCCCATACAAGTAGATAACTAAAGAGATAAAAAAATATATGCATACAACAGCACCATATCATGGAAAGAAGCCCAATTTGAGAAATCAAGGGACCTGAGCTCAAATCTTGGCTATTTATTATTTATAAAAGTAATTCTTTCTCAGTTTTTTCTTCTGTAAAATGTGGGTGGGAAGTGGGTGGGTGGATTTGATGATATCTAAGTTTCCCTTGAATTCTAAATTCTATGGTTCTATAAGTCTGGCCCTGGATGGACTTGGGAGACACAGTGGAGGTCTGAGGGTCAGAGACTGAGAAGGGAATTAGTGATGGGTAGTTAAACACCTTCAGACTATTTGGTAGTCACAGCCATAACCCCAGGTCCACTCTCATATCCTAGCTAACCACACAAGTAATTCTGAGTATGGCCCTCCCTGAACACAGCCTAGTTTTTACCTCATCCCCAGGTCTGAGAATGCCAAAGAATGGAGAAAAATCATAGATTATCAGAGCTAGATGGGTCACTTAAATCCATGTAGACCTACCTACCCATTTTACAGATAAAGAAGCAGAGGTCCAGAGAAAGGGAGGAATGTACCCAAGGATACATTAAGGGAGTGGCAGAGTTTGGACTAGAGTCTCAGTCTCCTAACTCCTTGGTCAGCATGTTTGCATCTCCACTCTGACATCTCCCATAGATCACTTGGAATTTTTGTAGTCAACTAATTTTTGACAGCTCCTTGCAAGGCCAATCAAGAATTTCTTTAGGGGGGCAGCTAGGTGGCACAGTGAGTAAAGCACAGACCCTGGAGTCGGGAGGACCTGAGTTCGGTTCTGGCCTGAGACACTTAATACCCACACAAAAATACTAGCCGTGTAACCTTGGGCAAGTTACTTAAGCCCCATTGCCCTCCAAAAAGAGCTACAAATCTTCAGAAATCTGGGAAGCTTTTTGTATTTTCATTCATCAAGAGACAATGGTCCCATCCAGGAAGTACTGAATTTTAACTGAAGATAGATGGCACAATTGAATTCCCTTTATAAATGGGTTATAATTTATTTACTGCTTGTGACTATATTCTTGTGTGTGTGTATGTGTATGCATGCATATGCATACAAGCTGGGGAGCATTCTGAAACTATTGTCTCATTGGTTATAATAAGTACAAGTCTATCCACTGACTCATCTATGATCTTTATGCAACCCTCATCACTGATTCTTGTGAATTCTAACTTTAGTTATTGATTGAGTCTTACCATTGGTCACAGATTAAACCCATGAACCCAGAGATGTGACCACTCCTATGTTTATTTAGAGAGCCTAAAGACATAGGTCATGGGAGTTGAGGAGGATGAGGAATGGGGATGCCAGGGTATTTGGAGGGCAGGGGCTAGGTTCAAGAAGCAGATCACGAGTTGAGTATCAAACTAATTAGAGAGGATGGAGTGACCCAGTGGTCCACAGATAACAGCAACAAGGACCTGGCCAGGATAGAGAACAGTTTGAAGAGGAGGGTGGCCAAGGGAAGGTGCCTCCTCCTGGCCCAATCTATGAGGATGCGTGAGAGGAGAATACCACCTTGGAGAGGGGGCCAAGAAATGTAGTGTTTAGAAGGAAAGAGTTAGGTATCAGTGAGCATGAAAAAATAGAATTACTCCACCCTGCCTCATTTTACAGGTAAGAAAGCTGAAGCCCAGGAAGGTGATGTAATACATAAGGGTGAGTAACCAGTAAGTGGAAAAGCCAGAATTTAACCTCAGGCCTTCTAAATCTAGTGAAGTTTTTGGCTGTTTGTTTTTTCCCACTGTAGCAGAAGAGGGGTCTAGGCTGCACTATGGGAATAGGGAGCAAAGGGGAAGAGGAACAATGGAGAACTGGGGCTGAGTTTCCCATGGGAAGTGCCTAATATGGTAGCACTATATGCCCCCTTTTTTGCTGCTGATCCTGAGAATCTCAGGCAGAACTTATTCCCACACTAGGCTAAATGACAAATGGGGGAAATTGACATTTTGCCTTACCTCACATGTAAGACACAACCCAAGAAAGGAACTTGGTACAGCTTCGGAGCCAAATGAAGGATCTAGGAGGGATCAGGGTCAATAACATAGCTAGGCCTGAGATGGAGCAGGAATCATGGCTTGTCTTCCTCCTCCCCTCCTTCCCCATGTTGGTATTAGGGACAGAGTGCCCTTGGTCATTCTCCTATTAGTTGTAGCTTTGCTGTCAGCATGGAGAACAACCTCCCAGTCATTAGTTAATAGGAATACAATTTCCTCTGAAAATCATCTCTCTTTTTAAAATGAGATTTCTGCATGTTTCTGACCACCCTCTCAATCCCTAAAGGAAGCCACTCAGGTCTCAATCTCTCTCCTAACCGCAACCCTTAAGATCTTTAGGAGGCCCTCAGGTATGAAGGATTAAAGGAAGGCCATGAAGACTCAAACATTTAATTGTCTGGCAGAACGTAATAATAATGACTAACACTTAATTTGGTACTTAATTTAGCAGCCTGACTCAGTGGAAAAGCCCATTTTACAGACAAGGAAATAAGGCTGACAGATGTTAAGTGACTTGCCTGGAGTCACACAGCTAGTTAGTATCTGAGGCAGGGCTTGAACCTGATTTGAAGATTTGATCCAATGCTATTTACTATGGGCCACCTAACTGCCCTTTGAGGGTAGAGACAGATTTCCTTCTTTGTATTAGTATTCATAATTCCTGGTGTGAAAAGTGCTTAATAAATGCCTGTTGAATTGAATCGAATTGCGTTAGAAAAAGCCAGAAATCATCCTCAAATAGCATTTCCATTTGTGAATAATTAAGGATTTCCTGATCATCTTCTTCCTTTCTTTTTTCCCTTCAGCTTTTCCTTCAGGGGAGACAGGAAGAAGATACAGCCATAGGATTTTAGAGTTGTAAGAGACTTTACTGATAGACCCCCATATTTTACAGATGAGAAAGCAGAGTCTTAGAGAGATCAAGTGACTTTTCCAAGGTTACATGAATAGTATGTTGTAGAACCAGGATTTGAACCCATATCTGGCTCCAAATCATTGCTCCTTCTACCACAACACATTGATCTTACTGCATGGTTGTGGAGATCAGAACCACATACATAGAACAAAGAGAAATACAGTAGGGTAATGGTACATAGGGGTGAAACTTCTTAGAGGTAGGAGCAATCAGAGCAGGCTAGAGTAGCTAGGGAGGGATCCCTGAAGGAGAAAGGGTCTGAGAAAGATCTTTAAGGAGAGAGATAATTTGTCTGTGTAGTGGAGAGGGGGAAGGTTATTCTAGGGGTGGTAAAGAGGTGATGAGTCATATTTTTAGGTATGATCATTTTAGCTGTGTTGCTTGGGAATCTTACTACCTATGTGCTGGAGGGAGGGATAGTTGCCTATGGATGTCTAAGGATCAGGTTCCCGGTCCTCTTCAACTTCCTTAACCCTAGCCCTGGTTTTGGGTGAGATGGTAGACTGCTGCAAACGCTCCCTTGCTGTGAACACTCTACTAGTCCCTCAATCTGGCCTCAGTCATCAGGAACCAGGGGGAAGGGAGAGCTGATATGAGTCTGTGGGGCCCTGGGGGTCTCAGGCACTTGAGCATTCAGGCAAACAGAGAATTTAGTAGCTGAGCCAGTCACAAGCCACCAAGGGCTTCATCTGGGAAATAAGATCTAGTAACTCTCATGTAGCTGGGAGAGACAGACAAAATGATAAACATAATAATGAACATTTAGGTCATATTTGAAAGTTTGCAAAGCACTACAAAGCATACATTATCTCATTTGAGTCTCATAATAACCTTGTGAGGTAGGTACATAATGTATCACTGTCCTTGTATTACATATAAGGACTCTGAGGCATAGAGAAGTTAGATGGCTTAGAAATAGTCCTACCAGTAATGAGTGTCTGGAGCAATATTTGAGCCTGGATTCCAGCACTCTAGCCACTGTGCCATACTATCTGTCTGTCTCTGTGTCTCTCATAATGGTGGAGAGAGAGACAGAGATCCAGAAAGAAGAGACACTGACCAAGGTGCTGAAAATACTTCAGCGATGGGAAGCTTTACTGTTTATTTTTTATTTTATTTTATTTTTTTTAAGCAATCAGGGTTAAGTAACTTGCTCAAGGTTACACAGCCAGTTATTTCTGGGTGTGGTGCTAAGTATCTGAGACCGGATTTGATCCCCAGGTCATCCTGACACTGGAGCCGGTGCTCTTACTTGCTGAGCCACCTGGCCACCCCATTTACTGTTTATTTTTGACAAAGCATTTTCTCAACATGTCACTTATCTGCTCAAAAAATCTAGTGGCTCTCTATTGCCTGCCCAGAAAAGTTCAAACTCCTTTTCCTTACATTCATGACCTTCCATATTGTAGAGTCATTGTCCTTTTCCATGATGGTCATCTTACCCCTCCTGATATATCCCACACTCTAGCCAACCTGACTTAGCACAGTGCTTGGCATATATTAGGTGTTTAATAAATGGTTGACATACTGAATAACTCTCTGTCCTCCAAATATGTCCTATGTTCTCCTCCCTCTGTGTCTTAGTCAATTTTGTTCTCTGTGCCTGGAATGATTTCCCAACCTCTTTTCTTTTTAAGAAGATTTTTATGGCTAAATTTTTTTTTGTTTTTAATTTCACCTTCATTTCTAAATATATCCCTATACCATCTCTTCTCCAGAGATTTATCCACCATATCAACAAATGAAAAAGAAAAACAGATTACCAAGACTAGCCAACCCATCAACCAAGTCTGACAGCATATGCAGTGTTCCCCACCCATGGTCTCCCACCTCTGCAAAGAGATGAGGAAGGAATGTTTTCCTCCTCTTTTCTTCAAGCTTAATCTCATCATTATAATTATATAGAATTGTTTCTCTTCCCATTTTCTTGTTCCTCCCATTTACATTGTTGACTTAGATATCATATAGACTGTTCTTCTATTTGTGTTAACTCCACTCTGCATCTGTTCACACATCTTCCTATGCCTTCTCTGTATTCTTCACATTCATTATTTCTTATTGTACTATAATATCCCATTAAATATCCCACAACATGTTTAGCTATTTCCCCTCTCCATCTCTTTTCCTATTGAATTACTTTAAAGCCCAATGAAAACGTCATCTCTTCTAAGAAGCTTTCCCTGATCTCCTGACTTTGGAACAACTTTTCCCTTCAAATTTGACATTGTATTTTGAACTCTTCTAGTGAATTTATCACATACTATTGTATATTATAGTAATTTGAGTTTAGGTTTTCTGCCTTCACAAGACTGTAAATTCATGAGAACTTATATAAACTCATGAGAGTCTTGTTGAAACTTTGTAATTTCCCTAGCAATTAGTAGAATGTTCTTCAGACAGCATATGTTTAAGGAATGTTTGCTGAGTGAATGTTTGAATCAAACCCGTATCTCATCTGATCCCCACACAACTCTTTGAGCTGGGTAGAATAGAGGTTTCTCTTCCCATTTTATAAATAAAAAAACTGAGGCAGCATACTGTGTGTGGTAGAAAGAACAATGGATTTGGAATCAGAAAACCTGGGTCAATGACTAGCTGTGTGAGCCTGGCAGAGTCCTGTCCTCTTTCTGGATCTCATTTCCATCAGCTACAAAACTGAAGGGATTGAACAACATGATTTTTCAGGTTCCTTCCAGCTCTGGCACTCAAGGAGCCTTTTGGACTCAGAGTTAGGGCCTGACTTGCCCAAGGTCACATCGAAAGTGATTGGCAGAGATGGTAGCCAAACCTTTTAGTTCCGAGTCCTGGACTCTTTCTCCTAGAGAAAATGAAGAGCAAAGTGGGCAACTAGAGGGGACCTGAATAAAGGGTTTCAGGCAGGGGGAAGAAAAGAAGAAAGAGGTAGAGAGTGTGATAAAGACCTTTCTCTGGCCTGACATTTCCCCAGGGCTGGTCTGGCTGGCCATAGCCCCTGGCTTGAAATTCAGGGTTGCTGTGAGGGGGAGACAATGAGGGCCTCGGTGCTGTACAATCTACCCAAGCTGGCTCAGGCATGCCTGCCAGGTGCCAACAGCTCTGCCAGGGCCCTGATGACTGTGTTTCTGTGACTGGCAACAGGGGAGGGGGAGGGGAAAGGCAAGGGTACAGGGTGCCAGGCACTCTAGAGGAAACGAATCAGCTCCAGACCCTGAGCAATAAACATATCTGGGGTTGGTCATGGCAGAGATTTACTACCTGCCTGATAATGGGTTGTATTCACTTAAGCAGCTATTATTTCAAACCTTTCCTGGGCACTTTTTGTGTGTTCAACCTTATACTAGGTAATGGGAGGGGAGGCTGGAGGAGAATCACAAAACACAGATAATAGCTGAGAGGGACCTTGGAACCCAGAACCTAAAATGTGAGAGCTGGGAGGAACCTTAGAATGTAGAACTTAACATGAGAGCTGAGAGGGACAATAAAACACAGAACAGAAAATAATACAGCTGGGAGGGACCTTTCAGCATAACACATACAATGTCAGAGCTGGAAAGGACCTTAGAACACCAAATAAAGACATTTCAGAGCTGAGAGCGGCCTTAAGCAGAGACTGTCAGAATGGCAAAGACCTTGGGGAGCACATAGACCAGTTGCTACGGAACTTTCTAGTTATGAGGTCCCCTTTTAAACATAAAAACATTTCAGAAATTTCCGTATGATGGTAACATCCACTCATTGAGGAAATGCATGATAGAAAGCTACTATGAACTCAGTTACACTTTTAAATGAACTAGTACTTTTAAAAATCACAGCAGCCTCCACATACATTTGAAAAATGGCTATATAAAAAAGTGTGAGACATATTCCTTATTCAGTCTACCAAAGGTACATTTACTGTGTTTGTGCAGAGTCACCTTGCATATTTGGTCAAATGATAAGCATTAGTGCATAATTTGAGGATCTCTTGTAATACCTTACAGGTTAGGAATCACTGAGCTAGAGAGAGAGAGAGAGAGAGAGAGAGAGAGAGAGAGAGAGAGAGAGACAGAGAGAGACAGAGAGAGAGAGACAGAGAGACAGAGAGAGAGAGACAGAGAGAGACAGAGAGACAGAGAGACAGAGAGACAGAGAGACAGAGAGAGAGACAGAGAGAGAGACAGAGAGAAAGAGACAGAGAGAGAGACAGAGAGAGAGACAGAGAGAGAGAGAGAGAGAGAGAGAGACAGAGAGAGAGAGAGAGAGAGAGAGAGAGAGAGAGAGAGAGAGAGAGAGAGAGAGAGAGAGAGAGAGAGAGAGAGAGAGAGAGAGAGAGAGACAGAGAGACAGAGAGAGAGACAGAGAGAGAGACAGAGAGAGAGACAGAGAGAGAGA
>NW_027185896.1:8349430-8376930 GCF_028583685.1 Petaurus breviceps papuanus | reverse complement strand
GTCACTGTGTTGCCTGGGTAACGGCAGGCCTGCAGGAGGCCAGGGCTGGGGAGGGAGCCCGCTTGAGTGATGATGGAGAAAGTTGCGGCTGATGGGAACAAATACATCTTCATAACAGGGGGAACCTTTTGGAAAATGCAATAAGTGAAATAATTGAGAGAAGGAAAATTGAGTTTTTATTGCTTTTTAAGTGTTTAAGTGGAGGTTTCGTTTAGGAAAATTATCACTTCTTTTATTTTTTTTGTTGGACAATAGGTAGCTGGACCTCCTGGGGATAGAGTGAGGGGCTCTTCCTGGGCTGGGGTCCATACCTGACCTTCTGGCCCTCCCTGCAGGCTATTCAAGGAGCTGACTTAAAGAAAGGACTAGGGCTCTCCTACTTCACATCTGGGGAGACTGAGACAGATGTCAAGAAAGGTCACAGTGTGGATCCAGTCTTCTGCGAAAAAAGCACCAATGTCCTTCTGGGCTCCTTATCAGGGTAAAAGGCTTTAGAAGTAACTGGGATCTCAGGAATCATCTGGCTCCTGTCCTCATTTTATAGAGGAGAAAATAGGACAAGAGAAAGGAAGTGACTTCTCCAAGGTCACTCAAATAATAAGTAGCAAATCCAAAATCAAAATCACAAGATCATATTATTGAGTCTCCAGGGGTCTATTAGTGTAGTTGGCATGGGGGAAGGTCCTGAAGGCTTTCTAGAAGTGATGCCCCCAGACCTTATAAGTGTCCCGCACATTGCCCTCCTAGGTCAAAATTATGTTGCTCAGCCCCTCCTCCACTTCTGTCCCTCTTTCTGATTGATATATTCCCCTCCATACATGCTTCAGCTACACAGATCCTTGGATCCCAGCTAATCAGTCATATGACATCTGGGATAATAAAAAGAGCCCTGGATTGGAGTCAGGAGACTTCATTATGATCCTAAACTCTGATAGTTCTTAGATATGTGACCTTGGGTAAGTCACTTCCCCTTCAGTTCCTTTATTTATAAAAATTATAATAATAATTAAATTAATATATAATTAAACTGACACTACCTTCCTTCCAGAGTCAATGTGTCAAAATCACTTTGAGAACTAAAAAGTGCTATAAAAATATGAATTACTATTAGCACTGGAATAATAGAATGTCAGGGTAGGAAGTCTCCTTAGGAAAAATGGAAGGGCCCACTAGAAGAGACCATTTAATCTATAATAGGGAAGGAACTTGTCCAATGTCATGCAGCTAGTCAGTTATAGATCTAAGACTAGAAAACAGGTTTCCTGACTCCCAGTCTAAAGATCAATACTACGCTGCTTAGAGAAGTGTATGATAGCCAAATCATAGGTACCAAGCAGAGAGGATGTTCCCCCTTTCCACCAGAACCAGCTAAGCTGACCTCCAAGAGTTTCAGACACAGGGCTGGGTACTTAGGGTGTCCAAGTCACTTGTTTTCCAACAGAAAAAGTACTTGGGGCTGGATCTCCCTGGGGCAGGTGTTCTGTTGTCCTTTGGGGGCAGGAAACGTCAACATATAGACCTGAAAATTAGATATATACCTCACATTAGCAGATGTTCAATAAACATTTGTTGAATTCTTTCTTTCTTTCCTTCTTTCTTTCTTTCTTTCTTTCTTTCTTTCTTTCTTTCTTTCTTTCTTTCTTTCTTTCTTTCTTTCTTTCTTTCTTTCTTTCTTTCTTTCTTTCTTTCTTTCTTTCTTTCACCAAGTAGTCCACAGTACACAAGACCCTGTCTAAAGCTCTTCAAGAAAGACAGAAATGGTTAAAACAGTCCTTGTTCCCAGGGAGCTCACATTCTGGTAGACAATGACGTATACACAAAATCATTCATTCATTCAACCAATATTAACTGAGACCCTAAGGCATATATGATATAGAGGAAGAGACAGCTAAATAAACCTGACCAAGCATCAGGTACCTCATACCCCAATAGGGGAGATAACATGGTTTTCAATATAGTATCCAAATCCATGTTCTTTTCAGATAATGTTCAAATAACTCAGAGAGGAAAATAAGGGAGGTATAATTTTCCATATGAAACAGATGGGGAAATTGAGACCCAGTGACGAAACATGACTTTCCACAAGTTCACACAGATCACATGTGGCAGAGATGGGCCTAGAGTACAGGTATCCTGATTCCCAGTCTAGAACTCTTTCAATTACACTACTCTGACTTCTAAGACCATTGAGTCAGGAGCACCAAACCTCTTGAAACATCTTCTAATGGACCATCCTTGGATCAATACCATGCTGCCTTGAATGAGGCTAGGTTGCTGGTAGAGTTCACCAAAGCTTAATTTTCCCAACTAAACATCCGTCACCCAAGGCCAGCTATACTTACAAGTGACAGTTGCCTACGATGGGTTATGTGAGAAATATGAAAAAATCCCCCTGCCTAGGAAATGTCTTTATGGATGCCTGAAATCTTCTCCTCTCTATCCATACCCTACCAAAACTTCATTCCTTTTCCCTCTTCCACCTACCTTTTAAAATATAGATGTCCTTTGCAATAGATTTAAAGCTTTCTTAAGTAGAGTTTTTTTTTTCCTTTTAAATATATAATAATTTTAACATGTAACTTTCTAAGCCATACTGCTTGTCTGTGTTTTGTTTTGGCTTTCCTTCTATTCTCTTCTGTGTGTTTTAAAAGTTCTTCAATACCCTCCTTTCTTTTTCTTTGGCAACTTCTGTTTCCTTTCCATCCCTTTCAGACTGAAAAACAAAGTATAACATAACTAACCCACGGATATGTCTAGTAAAGCAAAATAAATTCCTCTATTGGTCATGTCCAAAAACATATGTCCCATTCTGCACCTTGAGTCCATCATTCTCTGTCAGAGTAGCATGTGGTAGTATTGTTCCTCTGGGATCATGGTCGGTCACTACCTTGTTTAGAATTCTTAATTCTATCAAGGTGGTCTTTCTTTAAAATGTTGTTATTATATAACTAGGCATATGGTTTCTGCTCACTTCTCTGCGTCAGTTCATACTAATCTTCCAAGATTCCTTTCTGTCATTTCTTATGGCACAATAATATTCAGTTACTTTCCTCTGAAGTTCCTTCTAGTTCTAAATCTATGGCCCTATATGCCACAACATGTTCAGCTATTCCCCAATTGATTATGGGTGCCTTCTTAGTTTCTAGTTCTTTGCTATAACACAAAGGGTTGCTAGAAATCTTTTCATACATATGGAGCCTTTTCCTCTTTGATCTCTTCTGGGGTATATGTCTAGTAGGAGTATTTTTAGGTTAAAAGGTATGCACAATTTAGTAACTTTAGGGCGTAATTCCAAATTGCTTTCAAGAATTGTTCAGGTCAATTAATTCACAATTCTACCAATAGTGTTTTCATATGCTTATTTTCTCACATCCCCTCCAACAACTGTCATTTAAGAAGTTGAAATTCGAAAAGGTGAAGACAGCACATATAGGGGAGCAGTGGGTAGAAAGAGGGGATTTTGGTTTATGAAGTTACAGGAATGGTGGACGAAGCCATAGGGATGTGGACTGGCATGCCCTTTTCAGAAACAATGGTAATATTGATTTGATCATGTGTTACAGGGGAAGGGGTAGAAAGTTTGAAGAGACTGGGAATGTTTTATGGTAGGGTAGGAAGGAGAGCAAGAAGGTGGCTAGGAAAGACAATTGGAATTATGGTCTGTTGGTTGAGCTGACTAGATATTGGCTCTTTGGTTCGGCAATCTGGATAGCTTGGCCCCAGGGCAAGAGTTCCAAAGCTGGGTAGATTGAATCCCCCAAGGCATGGACTCTGGAGGGTTGGAGGGCTGTGTGTGTGTGTTTGTGTGTTTCAGATCTTCAATGAAGACACCAGAGATGGTAGAGGTATGCTTGTTTGTTTGTTTTTGCTTTTTGGAGGGCAATTGTGGGTTAAGTGACTTGCCCATGGTCACATGGCTAGTTTTGTGTTAAGTGTCTGAGGTCGGATTTGAACTCAGGTCCTCCTGACTCCAGGGCCGGTGCTCTATTCACTGTGCCACCTAGCCACCCCCTTTTTTGTTTTTTTGTTTGGATGGTAGAGGGATGCTGAAAGAACTATTTATTATTTTGGGAAAGTGCTTCCTAAGCTCCTACCAGGGACCAAACTTGCTCACAGATGCAGGAAGCACCCCCTCCTCCCCTATGCTTCTACTATACATTGAACCCTAAACATTTTCCCATCTGCTTAGTTTGCACTCCATTCCTGACACCTGTAGAATTGACCGGTAATGACTATGGAATGCTCATGGGTTGATAGGGGCCTTAGGGGAGCCTTTGAGACTAAGCCAAGCCCAATAATAACTACCACAGACCTTCCTCAGAGTCAGTTCCTTTCCTCACAGCAACCTGTCTCAAGGTAGATAGTATAGGAAACAGGTTATTGTCCCCATTTTACAGATGAAAGAGTATTCAAGTGACTTGACCAAGATCACTCAGCTAATAAAAGCAGAACTAGGATTTGAACCCAGGTCTCTTGACTCCCAGTTCTAATTCTTTATTATGAATTATTATCATCATTAATTACTATAATTATAATTCGGTTTTAACAATAATAACGAGAACAACAAAGCTAGCATAATATGGTTATCCAACTCCTCACTCTCAGACAACCTTTGCTGCAGTGTGTTCCTCTTTCTCTTTCCCTCCCTCCCTTCCTCCTGCTCTGCCACGGCTGTCTCCCTCCCCTGGGCACCACTTTCTCTCTTCTCCATTTCTGGCAGCTCACATCCACCTCTGCTTGTCCTTCCAGGGTTGGTACTTCACTGTTTCTTTCCCATTCTAAAATGTTCATGTGCACTAATGGGTTAACATGGCACCCCTCCCAGATAACAAATTTCTATTTTAACAGGGGCCTTTTAGAGACAATGCATTCACTCAAGGGAGGGACTCTAAAGGTGGACTGTCCAGTCACCATTGACTGTCAGGTCAGTGAGAGAGATACCATTGATCCGTATGCCTCAGATCACCTTTTGCAGGTAGTTGTGTATTTGACCTCGCTTGTTCCCAGGCTCCGATTATTAGTTTGGCATATCTACCCATATCCCTGTTTGGTATTCATGTGGCCAGTCTGCTGGGCAATATAGAAGACGAAAAAGATTACTTTAGAGTAAAGCGCACATTAAATGTCTTCAGACAACTCTAGCTCTTAGACATCTGTATACCTGCCCATTTACCTGGTAGCAATTCACTTGAATTTCAAACCTCAATTCTCAGCATTCTCTCTTGGATTGCACTTAGCACAGCCTGACCTATAGTAGGTGTTTCATACAATGTTTATTGGCTAACAGACTGGTCTGGCAAAGTTAGACCTATGCAATGGCAGTCCATAGCATCTGTCGTGATGGTAAATAATAAATTAATGATGCTAAATATTTATCTCAGCAAATACTAAATATTGTGATCTGAATTACAAGTGTTACAAAGTCTCCTTGCTCATGGCGGGGAGATCTGGCCAGAGGTCCTTATCCTTCTCTAGTTCTCTAACTAGTCTATACTCTGCTTAAGAGTGTAACTTTCAGCCTCAGTCATGGAAGAACAATTAGAAAATGTCTGAATTGGGATCACCATCAAAGACAATCTGAAGAAGAACTCAGCATGAGTCAACAGTACAAAAGGGCAGTCAAAAAATAAGTATAACTTCCGGGCTAAATTAAGGGAGAAACAGGGTTCAGAAGAAGGAGTTGGTGATTCCACTGAATTCTACCCTGGTCAGATCATATCTAGAGTATTGCATTTGGTTCTGTGAAGATCAATGATAAGATAGAAGGCATACAGAGGGGGGGGGTGACCAGGATGAGGATAGGGCATTGATCTCATGTTAAATGAGGACCATTGGAAGGAACCTGGGAGTGTTTAGCCTAGAGAAGAGATCTCTCCCTCTTTCCCCCTCTCCTTACCCCCTTCACCCTTCCCCTTCCTCTCTCTCTCTCTCTCTCTCTCTCTCTCTCTTTCTCTCTCTCTCTCTCTCTGTCGTTCGTCTGTCTGTCTGTCTGTCTCTCCCCCCCATATGGAAAAAAGATGAGACTTGGCCCCAGAGGGCCAAAATAAGAGCAATGTAATTGGGGAGAAGAAGGGTGTGGAGATGGGGCTGGGGTGGAGAAGTTGGAAAAAAGCATTAGGTAAGCTTCTCATATTCAGAGCCATCAGTAGCTACCTCAAAAGGTACTGGAGGTTTTTAAGTGAAGGCTGTATAACCCCTCATTGAGGATGTCAGAAAGGTCATCCTCAGTCAATTATAGGTTGTACTAGTTGGCTACTGCAGTCATTTCTAATTTCTAGATTCTACGACTATTATTCATTTGTCTAAGTCTGATCACCTCTCTGTCTTTCACTATTGCCCAAAGGATACAAAATTCTGAAAGCCTATGGCATTTAAGGAGCTAAACAATCAGGCTCAAACCTACCTATTCATTTTGACACACTCTACATTCCAGCCATATTGAATTCCTAACTACCTTTAATCTCTTCCTGCCTTAGCATATTTGTACAGATGTCCCAGTCATGTGCCCATTAATGCTCCCTCTCCATGTGTATACCTGTTGAATCCTTTCTCCATATTAAAACCTTTCAAAGCCCAGCTTAGAAGTTCCTTCTACCATGAGTTCTCTTTGATTTCTGTTGGCTCCCTGCTCCCTACTGAACATGGTTTCTACAGGTACCTACAGAACTTTCTCAGAATCTTTCCTTTTTTCCAAAACATTCTTCTTTGTACTATGACTTCTGGGTGACTTGGTCCAATTCCAACCCATGTTAGAATAGAAACTCCTTGAGATCAGAGGCTATATTGTTTGTCATTTTTGTACACCCAATGCCTACCCCTGAACATAGTAGGAATTGAACAAAGGTGGGGTTTTTTTTAACTGAGTTGAATTAAGATACCCTGCCTTTATTAAGTGCCCATAAGTAAATGGATGTGCATGTTTTAGACCAACCTTCTTTTCCTTTCATGGCTGGAACCCAGGGTTCCTCAATAGTGTTCTTTGCACAGTCCTTTCATCAGGCACAGAGATCTTATGTGAACTAAAGAATACCTGTCCTTGACAATAGACATATAAGCATGATAGGATTCGTTCATTTGTTAATTGTTCTTTCCTCCTGGGGCACAGGGGTTTCCCTTCTAGCTCTGTCTTCCCTCCATCCTCCCGTCTTCTCTCCTCCCTGTCCTTGTCAACTTTCTCTCTTTTTCCTGCTTTCCCTCTCCCTCATTCCCTCCCTCCCTCTCCTCCTCTGTCTGTCCTCCCTGTGCCTACCTATCCGCCCTCATCATCTAGTCACTCTCTTGTTCTCCTGCAACCTTTGCTGCAGTCTTTTCCTTTCCTCCCTCCCTTGCTCTCCTTATTCTGCTACCATGTGTCCCCTGGCCCCAGGGATTTTCTCCTCCCCTCTTGGCAGCTCCTCTCTCTGTGTTCCCCTCCCTCTAACACCCCCCCACCTCATTTCTCCTTCTTCTGCCTCTCTCTTGTCTCCAGCAGTTTCCCTGGGCCTTCTCACTCCCTCCCTCCCTCCCTGGACTCCTCTCCCCACCCCCCCACGGCTGCTTTCCTCTGAGAAGTTAAGTCGAATTGATCTGCCATTTAATTACCTGATGTGTTTATCCCCCCAGCTGGCTCTTTAGAAAGAGGCTGCCTCTTAGAGTGGCTTGGGGCTGGTTGAACAAAGGGAGGGCCAGTGCTAGGACCTGGGTCCTTCAGAAATAGCTGTCTGCCCTCCACACCTATACTTCCTCTTAGTACCTGCCCTGTTTCAGTGGGGACCAGTGTCAGGAGAAGCACATGTCTCCGCAGAGATGTCTACCCATGGTGTCAGTTGTCTCACCCTAGCTAGTAGGAAGAAATGTGGGCTTGCATATTGTATATTCACATATACACATATGCTCACTTGCTGTATGACCTTGTCTGAGTCCTTTCCTCTCTCTGGGTCTCAGCTTCCTCCTCTGTAAAATGGTTGGATAAGAAGGTCACTTCTAGCTGTGTTAAAATATGATTTTCATAGGATGCTGATGCTTATCTACGTAAAGCTACCTCTATATATCAGTAGAGTAGACTAGAAAGAGAGCCAGATCTGGAGTCAGAGAACCTAGGTTCAAATGCTGGGTCTTTCACTTACTACTTGTGTGACCTTGAGCAAGTCACAGCCTCTCTGGGCCTCAATGTCCTCAATCGTAAAATAAAGGATTAGATAAGAAGATCTTGAAGGTCCCTCCTATCTATAATTGTATGATTCACAATCCTCCTATCCTAACAGACTTGCACTTCACACACACATATAGACACATACACACAGACATCCCACCTACCCCCATGTGCACACTCACACACACACACATACACTCACACACATGATAAATGTCTTTACTTCTAGATGCAAATACAACTTTCTAGGATGACAGTTTTCATTTCATGGCAAATGGGACTGTTAATCATGAACATGACTCTAGGCTCTGCCAAGTAAGGATCCTTCAGGTCTAGGGTGTGGGGCTGGGAATGCACATATATGTGAATTCACATGTTGGCCATGATTCAAGTCTTCTTTCCTTGACTCAATTCTCATCTGTGTCTACTTACATTGCCCCCATCTTGGTTCAGACCTCTGAAGCCCTCTCATCTGGACTATTACAACAATCTCCTAGTTAGTCTACTTGATTTATGCCTCTTCCCTTCTCTAATCCATCCTCCATTTAGTCAATCACCAAGCAATTATTAAGCACCATATGCTTCCCACCAGGCTAGGCATTGGGGATACAAAAAAGGCAAAGCAAAAACAAACAAATAAAAAACAGTCCCTATACTCAAGGAGCTCACAGACTAACAGGCGAACCGTTATATATGAACAAGGTATATAAGGTTAAAGAGCACTGGGAAAGGTTTCTTACAGAAGGTAGAATGTTTTCTGAGACCTGAAGGGAATCAGGGAAGCCAGAAGGCTGAAGTGATGAGGGACAGTGGTCCTGGCTTGAAGGATAGCCAGTGAAAGTACTTGGAGACAAGAGGCAGGGTGTGTGTTTGAGGAGCAGCAAGGAAGCCAATGTCCCTGGATCCCAGGGTAGTTGGAAGGAAGGAAGATGCGAGAAGCCTGGAAAGGTAGGAAGGGGCCAGGTTACAAAGCCCCACAGAGTCGGTAATGTGATGTTTCCAAAGCATGTGTCTGACCATGTCCCTCCCTTTCTCAAGAAGCTCCCATTATTCCTATATATTACCTCTAGGATCAAATAGCAACTCTTCTGTTTAGCATTTAAAGTCATAAATAACCTGGTGCCTCCCTACTGTTACAGGTTTATTATGTATCATTCCAGTTCCTTCACTTTTTGATCAAGTCAGATCGACCACTTTGATATTCCTTCCACATGACATTTCATGTCCTGTCTCTGTCTTTTCCCATAGCCTATCTTCCATGCCTGGCATTAAGCTCCGTCATCTCTGCCTCTAAGAATACCTAGGCTCAAAGCTCAGTGCCAATGCCACCTCTTACATGTAGCCTGTCTTGATTGATACAGCCAGCTGCTGGTTGTTCTCCCCCCAAGTTATCTTGTATATACTTCCATGCTGTGATAAAATGTGGCCCCTTTTAGTTCAGAGATTGTTTCATTTCTGCCTTTATATCCTCAGAGCTTAGCATAGCATCTAATGGATGCTTGTTGATTAAATTTGTCCAGCCTCTTTATATTACAGATGAGGAAACTGAAACCCAAGCAGTTTAAGTGACTTACCTTATGTCACACAGACAGTGAGTACTGAAAAAGGGGATTTGGACTTGAGTCCTCTGATGTCAAAACCAGTGCGGGGTTTTTCCATTGTACTGCACTGACTCCCTTGAGTCTCAATTCTGACATTTACTAGCTGGGTCAACAAATTACTTTATTTCTCTGAGTGAAAGCTTTTTCATCTGTAAAATGGGTATAATACTTGGACCTCTACCTCATAAGGTTTGGTGTGAGTAGGATATTCCATCCAATTGAAAGTACAATAGAAAGAAAAGAGGAAAGTTGGATAGGATCCTGTAGACTAAAATTCTACCTGGGACATCAACCCAGGAGAGAGTAAAAGTTTTCAAGAATAAAATTCTGAATACATAGAGTGAAATAATTCTGATGAAGAAGAAAAGGGGAAAATTGTTTAAAGAGAGAAGGAAACAACCACTGACTTAGATTTACATATGCATGTGTATTTATCCATTCATTCATTTGTCTTTCTTCACTAATAATAACAATAATATCAGTAAGAGCTAGCAATTATATGATACCTACTATGGGCCAGAAGCTGTGCTAAGCACTTTATAATTATCATTTCATTTGATCTTCCCAACAACCCTAAGAAGTAGGTGCTTTTATTATTCTCATTTTATAGTTGAGGAAACTGAGGCAAATGGAGATTAACTGACTCACCCAAGGTCACACAGCTAGTAAGTGATGCCAGATTAGAACTTGTCTTCCTTACTCTTGGCCTAGTGTTTTATGCTACTTAGGGCACTCTCTCTCTCTGTCTCTCTGTCTGTCTCTGTCTGTCTCTCTGTCTCTCTGTCTCTGTTTCTCTGTGTCTCTGTCTCTGTCTTTTTCTGTCTCTGTATCTGTGTGTCTCTCTGTCTCTCAACCAGGTCTTTCTATCTTGCCCAGGCAGGAAGTACAGTGGCCAGTCTCTGGCCCAAGGCCACTATTGCTCTTCATGGAAGCTGTGGCTTGGGTGGCTTTGCCCCTCCTCTTCAGGCAACCTGAGGGTTCATCACATTGGTGACAGACAGTGCAGACACCTAATCAGCTCTAGCCTCACTGCAGCTCCGTATGCCTGAGTTCATGTGACCTACCAGCCTCAGCCTCCAGTGTAGCAGGGATTATGTCTGTTTGCTGCCATGCTCAACTGGCTTAGATTTTTAAAAGACATGGAAGCCAGGGCAGGTAATAGAGGATGAATACAAAGCATGGGATGGTCCTGTAAAATAGTGTCACAAGTGCTAGATCTCAGAATTCCCTGAGGCTGGTGAGGGAAGCTAAGCACAAGAAACATTTTGTTTTGTTTCATTTAGTTTTGAAGCTGCATTGGGGAAAAGAGGAGGATTAAAGTTCTACCTTGCCCAGGGTGAATGGGACAGCAAGAACAGACTTCAGAGAGAAGGTAAAACTACTTAATCCTCATTTGCCTTCTGTTTTTTTGCTAAGGAGAATATCTGAACTGAACAAGAATGGTTAATAAGAAGCTGATTCCTAAGATAAATGGGAAAGACAGTAAAGGAGCACACCCTTGCAGAGTTTTAGTCTTTGGACCCAAATGAACTATATCCTAGGGTACTCAAAACAACAACAAAAACAAACCAGCCCATGTAATAATTGCTGAATGACATTCTTCCAATTCCCAGTGTCAGTGACTGTGTGAAATAAAACAGAGAACCACAGAATCTCTAAGTCAGAAGGGAGTTCAAAGGTCATCTAGTCCAATCCATGCCCTAGCAGGAGTCCCTTTTATATTGTTTATTATTGTTTAATATTGGAGGTGGTGGTGTAAGATTGGCTTCTAGTTTAATGTAGAGGTAAAACTTTGTGATTAGCAAATTTCTAGCATGCAAGTAAATCTGTCCCAGTGTTCCATGAGCAAACAAATGAACATACATTTCCTGTGTGCTGATTGTGTGTTCAGCTCTATGTTCTAGCCTGTGAGGAAAACATACACACGCTCACGTGCATGTATGTATTATATCATATGTGTACATATACACACATGTGTACATGTATATATTACTGTTAATTATTGCAATGTTAGCCAAGAAGAGCTCCAGATAATATTAACAAGAACAATAACTAGCATTTATGTAGCACTTTAAGTTTGTAAAGTACTTTTATCTCATTCAATCCTAACCATCATCTTTTCTTTTTTTTTTTTTTAAAGCAATCAGGGTTAAGTAACTTGCTCAAGGTTACACAGACAGTTATTTCTGGGTGTGGTGCTGAGTATCTGAGCCCGGATTTGATCCAGGTCATCCCGACACTGGAGCCTGCTGAGCCACCTGGCCGCCCCTAAGCAATTGGGGTTAAGTAACTTGCTCAAGGTTACATGGCCAGGGGTTACTGGGTGGGTGCTAAGTGTCTGAGCCTGGGATTCAATCTCCAGGTCTTCTCAACACTGGAGCCAGTGCTCTTACTCTCTGTGCTGCCTGGCCGCCCCCTAACCATAATCTTTTGAGGTATGTGCTGCTATCATCCCCATTTTACAGATGACTAAAGTGAGGCTAAGACAGATTAAATAACTTGACCAGAATCATATAACAAAAGGGTTAAAGAAAGTATTTGAATCAAGGCTTTCTGACCTCACTACTATCCACTGCCACCTAGCTGCCAGATCAGTTTGATAAGTCCCCCAATCAAATGTATCAGACTATAAGGGGTGAACCTTTGTCAGAAAGGGCACCTTCTAGGGAGGGAGACATGTTCCCTAGCCCTTTGCTAAGAGGACAATCAGAAGACTTCTCAGTGACAGCATCCAAGATGGCTATTTTTTAGTTACCCTTCTATTGATGCACAAGTCACCTGTGTTCTCTATCTGTATGTTCTTCACATATGATCTCTAGGTGTGGCCAGTCTTCCCATTGATGTTGTATATACATTTCTGTATAACCTGATCCTTAAAGTCTATTTGCATGGGACCCTCCCTATTGTTTTATATTGATTACTCAATGCTCCTCACTTGCATAAGGGGCAGAGACATCCAGATCTTCTGGTTTTCAGCTTTAAGAAAGACAACACGTGATTCCAGATTTTCTTCGGGGAAAGAGTGTAGGAAGAGGATGACATGTAGAAGAGTTGGCACCTCAATCATGCGCATATCCCCAGCTTTCTGCACTAGAGACTTTTGGGAATTTTCTCTTGGGTGAGATCTGGGAATAGCTCTTTCTCTTCCTTGAGCTGAGATATATCATTCCCAATGGGAGAGCTCATTCACTGAGTATTGTTTGGTGTATTCTCATCTGTATAACTTTTCTGATTTTGTTTTGCTATTTACTTGGATGAATGGGTTATTTGTTATTCACTATGTACGTTCTTCATGGAAATGGCATTCTGTGGGAAGAAAGTCAAGCACTGAATATATAGCTTTGGGCATTCCTCTGTTAAAAGATAACACTCAGAAACTCAGCTTAAACTTCAAAATGATTTCATCTCATCTAAGGGGACAGATAGATGGGATTCTTGCTAGGTATCCCACCTCTCTGAGGAGAGCAGAATGGCCAGCCTCTGGCACCAATTTCCTGTTTCCCCTCTTGGCAGGAATCAAAGTCTCCTTTGGAGAAGAGTGGGTGGAAGGGACTCTGGAGATATCTTTTCATGCCTCCCTTCAAGCTATATTTAGAAAGACTTATGTAGACATACATAACCTATATGGAAACAACACAGCACATGCCATCCTCTTACATGTGAGAGAACGTGCCCCAAGTTGATGGGAGGAAAGTTCTAGTGTTACTTTTCTTGCTAATCTATTTATGTACTTCTGTTTGGCACTAATTGTATCCTTTATATTCCTAAGTATAATAAACATATTGGTGGGGACTCATGAGCTTTGAGAGTTGATGTAGACCCACAAGGAATCTTGAACCTGAGGTAGTTATTTAGTAGGCTCCATGTGCAGAGAGACTGGTGCTATCACACACACTACAAATTCATACGAAGGCATGGAGGGGAAAAGAAGAGAATTAGGGGGGTGGCCAGGTAGCACAGCAAGTAAGAGCACTGGCTCCAGTGTTGAGAAGACCTGGAAATCGAATCCCAGGCTCAGACACTTAGCACCCACCCAGAAACACCTGGCCGTGTAACCTTGAGCAAGTTACTTAACCCCAATTGCTTAGGGGCGGCCAGGTGGCTCAGCAAGTAAGAGCACCGGCTCCAGTGTCGGGATGACCTGGATCAAATCCGGGCTCAGATACTCAGCACCACACCCAGAAATAACTGGCTGTGTAACCTTGAGCAAGTTACTTAACCCTGATTGCTTTAAAAAAAAAAAAAAGAAGAGAATTAGGGAGATAAAGCAAAGGAGAAAAGGCAAGAGAAAGAAGAGGAGAAAAAGAGAAGGAAGGGTGGCCCTGGAGTCAGGAGGACCTGAGTTCAAATCCAGCCTCAGACACTTGACACAATTGCCAGCCATGTGACTTTGGGCAAGTCACTTAACCCCAATTGCCCTTCAGAAAGCAAAGCAAAAAAAAAAAAAAAGAAGAAGAGAGAAGTCAAGTTTCTCTATAGGAGCGGCCAGGTGGCTCAGTAAGAGCACCGGCCCCAGAGTCTCGATGACCTGGGATCAAATCTGGGCTCTGATACTTAGCACCACACCCACAAATAACTGGCCATGTAACCTTGAACAAGTTACTTAATCCCGATTGCTTTAAAAAAAAAAGAGAGAGAAGGAAGGGGAAGAGGAAACACTGAGGACAAAGAGGAAAAATAGGAGAATAATTGTCCTTGTCTTTAGGAACTGGCAGTGGTAACTGATCAGAGTAGTGATGTGAAGCATTCACTTTCCCTAGTACAATTTAGATCACTTGGGCTGTTCCTTTTTCCAGCCCCTCCTCATTTGCCTGAATCGAATACTACTCCTGCATGAGTGTGTGTCTAGGACATGTTTGGTTATTGCTGCCTATACTTCCTCTTAGCTTATCATTTTTCTTACCTTGAAATTAACTTGGATGTTAATACTTAGGAGGAAAGATTGGGGGATGGCTCTGCTTCCCCAGAATCTGGGGATCCCCAGCTCAAATGCTCAGGGAGGGTAGACCTAGGGGGAAAGGGCAACAAGGAGACCATAATTGGAGATAGGAGGGCTAGTGAACAGATCAGACCACAAAGAAACCATGAGCAACTGTTTCCTGAGCCAACTTTTTCAATCCAGCCTTGTGTTTAGCAGAGTAACCCTGAATTGTGCCCAATTCAAAGTCAGGAGGAGACAGAGGAGGAGTCTATCCAGTCCCGCTCTCAAAGAATTCACAAAAGAAAACAATCCTTTCAAATGATAACCTTATATAAATGTCTCCTTTTCATGGCCAATCTCCTAGAAAGCATTGCCTACACTTGTTGCTTCCACTTTCTCATCCTCTACTCATGGTTCCATGGTGTGTAGCTTCTGACCCCACCACTTGACTGAAGCATCTTCCTATAAGGGAGGATCCCTTAACTGCCAACTTCCCTGGTCTTTTCTTTGTCCTGAGTCACTTGGTCTGTGCTGCTTTTGAAACTTTCAACCTTCCCCTCCTCCTGGATACCTCCTCCAAGAGGAAGGAAAGAGCACCTCCCTTCTCCTTTTCTACCCTCCATGCCTTTCCATGAGCTGGTGATATATGGGACAACTACCTCTCTCACATATGGAACCCTCAAAATAACTGGCTAAGGGTTCAAGTGGTTCTATGGGTCCTCATCCACCCACAGAGACCTTAAATCCTGACATGTTTACTTTACTTACTAATATGTTTGCCAAGGACAAAACTGGTTCAAAACAAAGGTATTTAAATATCTTAGCAAGAAAAATACCAATAAAACTTTCCTGAAATAAACCTGGAGCTCACTCTCCCACAAATGTGTGTGCCATCAGTGGGAAGATTTGGTACATCTGAAGATCAATAAGGGGTAGAGAGAATAAATATTTCCTGTTTATCTGTTTCCTAATTGTTTTACACCAGTAGTAATGTAAACCCCTTGACTTAGGAGCTAGTTTTATCTTGTCTTTATTTCTTCAATGCTACTAGTTTGCATTGAATATTGTAGGAGAATAATAAATGCTTGCTGAATTTGATTGAATTTAGAAGTGGGGGGCCCAGGTCATACTCTCACAGAACTCACTATCAGAACTGTAATTAGCAAGTGTTGTGCCTGGGGCAAGTGGACCTGGAGGTAGATGGGTAAAACAGTGGTATGCTTCTAGGAGAAGGAAGTCAGCCTACAGATAACATGAGTTTTCTATGCTAATGAAGAACTGGTCAGTGCTGGGGGTAGGCAGAGGTGTTTTCAGACAAGGAGAGGAGGGAGAGGGATGTTATCTACTGGAGTAAGTAATGACCTTCAATGTTTCTGCAAAGCATTCCAAGGATACAACTGCCACAGTCACCACCATCATATCTGCTGCCATTGGGTTCCGAGAGGAACAAGAGAGTAAGTCTTGTATTGTTGGCAGTCTGCAAATTTCTCACTTTGGTGCATTGCTCCAGCAGCCCCACCCTAGTTATGACTCCTTTACACAGAAGAAAAGCAAACTTGGAATCCATTCTCCAGAAGCTCATAGTCTGAGAGGAGATAAGACTCACAGCACTGATATAATATGACAGAATCGAATGCGAAGTTGGTTGATTGTTGTCCTTCATTCTGGAAGAGGACCAAAATGACATCCTTATGCTAGAGTCAAGTTTCAATGTGTCCAAATGTGACTGATCAGACCAAAATGAGCTTGGAACACTCCACCACAGGTGGGGCTAGAGCTATATGATCTCAGAGGAAGGAGAGGCCACTGTGGGCTGGGGTAGTCAAGAAGGCTTCCTGGAGGAGGTAGTGCTTGAGTTTAGTTCTGAAGAATGAGTATTCTTCAGTATTCAAGTACATAAATTCACATACCACATGTACATAAATTATATAATTTAAATTAAATTATATTTCGACCCTTTGTGAATATTTTCCTAATGCACTGTAAAGTAAAATCAGTATAGACCAATTTGCCCTGGGTGGAAATTGGCATTTTCCCCCTGATTTACTTTATACAGAACCTGCCTCCATGATCACTCAGAGAAACAACCACTTTCCGCATCCAATCTGCAAGTCTTTGGGGGGGGGATTAAAATAAGATGTGGGGCTTCATATCTGTCTTTGGGATTTAAGTTAGACACAAGATAAAATACACCATACTTGTGCAGCCCTGGAGTAACTGAGACACACAGAATCTCCTGTATGAAGGGAGATACTTCAACTACAAAGTCTATTCCTCTGAGAGCAGGGGATTTTCTGAGAACTCTGGGACAGTTCATTGTGCAGGAAGAGAAACTAAGATCCGGAGAGTGGTAGGTGTTTGTACCATACCACATAGATAATCAGTGGCAGAACAAGGACCAGAGTCCAGGTTCCCTGCCTCCCAGTCTAGAAGTTCCCAAGGAACCTGCTTTAACGTAGAGATGAGAACATGTAATTAGCACATTGTCTGCCAGTGGAATCTGGTCCAATCATCTCTTTTGACTGCTGCAGGAGCCAAGGCCAAGGAAGGAGAAGTGACAACAAACATTTATTGAATGCCTACTCTCTTAAGACCCTGCTTAGCAGAGAGCCTGCGCTGCCTGAAGCCTTTTTGCTGTTAAACACTGTGAGAACAATTTACTTCCTTAAGTAGTCTAAACATGCCTTCCACTTGCTTGCTTCTTAGATGGAGCTGTGATCTCCAGGGAGGGGTGCAGATCATAACCTTTTAGTGCCTTTTCATTCTGTTCACTTGTCTAAACACATCTGGCTGTGGGACCTTGGGAAAGTTCCTTCTCTTCTCCATGCCTCAGTTTACCTATCTGAAAAATGACTAGGGAGGCTAGATAACCTCTAAAATCTCTTCTGACATTCTCTGTTCTCTAGTCTGAGATGCTTGTCTGCTCTGATATTCTCTTATCTAAGGGAGGTTCCATGTTCTACAATCCTTTCCAGCTATGATATTTTATGTTCTATGTTCTAAGATGCCTCACAGCTCTGACATTCTGTAATACAAATCCATTATTAGCTAATGGTTTGTGTTATTCTAGGAACTTGAAAAGAATGAATCTGTTTTTTAAACAAAATAACATAACATAGGCCCTCCCCCCAACCCCTCTCATCTGGACTTTGGTTAAGTCCCGGGTCTGTGCTCCCCTCAGGCTAGTACAGACCGGGAATACTAACAACCTGGTCCTAGGGGATACATTGGAGGGAAGGGAGGTGAGCTCTTTCCTTCTTCCAAACAGGGAAAGGCTAGGCTGAGGGGATCTGGGGGAGAGTGGAGGGCAAATTGACCTGCTCTGAGAAGGGAAGGAGGGGAGGCAGGGAGTAGGGAAGGAGGGGGGAGAAGAGGGGAGGAGACCGCTGGGAAAGTCAGTCAGGGCTGCAGGGAACAGATAAGGGCAGGGGAAAAAAAGCCCAAGGAGTTAATTCGAGCCAAGGGGATTGAGGGGAATCAGAAGCCTTTTACACATATATTAGGGGAAAGGAAATCCCAGAGAAAAAGCAGGGCTATTAATAAGCTGGGAGTGGGTATGAAGCCAACAATGGGTGGGAAATGGCTGAGCTACTGAATGGAGTTTTTCTATTTGTCCTTAGTGAGGAAAAAAAGTGGGGACGAGAGAAAGGGAAAGAGTGAGAAGATGAAGAAAGGGGAAATAAGAGAGAGAGAAGAATGGGAAAGGAGAGAAGAGGAGAACTGAGATAAAGAATGGAAAAGGAAAAGGATCGAGATAGAGAAAGAAGGAGAAAGGAGAGATAAGGGAGAAAGAGTAAGGAGAGAGAAGAGAAAAGAGGAAGGAGAGAGAAGAGAGGAGACATAAGAGGGAGAAAGAAAAAGGAGAAGAGAAAGGGTAGGAGAAAGGGGAGAGTGGGGAGAGAGGGAGAGGGAGGGAGAGAGAAAGAAAGAATGAGAAAGAGACATAGAAGAAAAGGGGAATGAGAGAGAAGGGAGAAGGAAATAGGGGAGAGAGGGAGAGAAGAAGGGAGAAAGAGAAAGGAAAAAGGGAGGAAAAGAGGAGGGGAGAGAAAAAAAAGAGGGGGGATCATGGAGACAAAGCAGAAGAGGAAAGAGGGAAAGAGGAGAAGATAGAGATGAGGGAGGGAGGAATTATGGGCAAGATAGAAAGAAAAAGGGAGAGGGGATACAGATAAAGGAAAAAAGAATAGAGGAGCATAGAAGGGGAGAGAGAAGAGAGGAGAAGAAAGGAAAAGCGTGGAAGGGAGAAGGGAGAATAGAGAGAAAGGAGATAGGGACTGCAATTAGGTAGTGGCAAACACAGTGGGAGGTAGGGAACTAGACAGGGGTCAGGGAGTCTTTGAGAAAAAGAGAAAGCCAAAGCTCTGTGCTCACCCCTGCCCTGCCCCCATCCACACACTCTGGCACAGACACTAGTGTTGAGTGACAGGGATTTAGAGAAAACTGTTTGGAAGGAAGGCAGGGAGGGGATCCAGCTGCTGGGAGAAGGGATAGAGGCCATCATGAGCATCCTTTGAGGAGGCAAGTAGAGAGGGAGAGGAAGGTATAGCAAACAGCCAAGGAGCCAACTGAAAGGAATGGTCCCTGTCAGCTGAGTCACCACCCCTTTCCCCAGTAAAACTGATCTGTTCCACACTCCCATGTCCCAATCTATCCCATAGGGTTATTGAAGGAAAAACACTATGTAAATCTTAAAATATGATAGATGTTCATGCCACCTACAGTTTAACAATAGCTTCCTCCCACAATTCATGAGAAAGAGAATTTCTTAACAAAGGGCAGCCCTAACCTTCAGCACTGCCAGTCGTCACTCAAGTCCCCATCAGAGCAGAGAAGTTAGAATGTTATTCATGCAAAAGGCATATGTGGCAAAGGTGACTCCCCATTGGCAAGGGCTCAGCCCTGAGGCTTATGATGCCTCTGATACAGAAGTTAATCTTTCCTGACCTCTCCATTATTCATTTAGAGTCACAGATCGGAGTTGCTATTAATGAGTCTATAATTTATGGTTCTATGATCAATATAACATAAGCTTCTTGAGAGCAGGGACTTCTTAAATCTTGTCTTTATATCCCAGTCACCTACACCGTGCCTCGCACATGATAAGCATGTGGTTAAACTCTTGTTAAATTGGAGCTTGTGAGTTTATTACTTATGACCCTATGTATTATGTATTTCTTTGATCTATGTGTCACAGTTCTATGATCTATGTGTTAAGTGGTGGTATGGGACAGTAGAAAGAGCCCTTACTAATTGTGGAGTCAGAGATCTTGGGTTCAAATCCCACCTCTGATATTTGCTACCTATGTGAATGTGGGCAAGTCACTTGACCTCCTGGGGCCTCAGTTTTCTCAACCATAGAATGGGTATCTGTGTGTGAGTGTATGTGTGGGTGTATTTGTGTGTCAACTAGATGGTCTTTGAGGTACTTTCAAACTCTAAATAAAGTAAGAATTGAAAAATTGAGTATTCAGGTCCTACCCACAGCTCAGGAAACCCTCACCAAGGCCCTCCCTCCTGGTCAAGTTTCTCCCCTCATGTCCAAGTGCTCCCAAATGCATGGAAATGGAAGGGATGGGGGAGGTTGGAGGGAGCCTAAAGGATAGGGTTCTTTCCTGTGTTCCCCAAAGAGAAGGTACCAGAAGGAATCACAGGTAAGCACAGGGAAGCTTGGAGGGTTACTTGTTGGATTTGTTATGTTCTTAAAAAGAACAGCAAGCTCTACATGATAAAGATCCACATTTTTACATACAATCCTTCCTCTCCTGAATGTAGTATAAAATGCTTATTTTATTTGGTATTCCTTAAGTTCAAAAGAAATTAAATAAGATTCAAATTTTTTTAAGTTTTGGTAAATTTTTGTTAAAGTTTTGAGTAAAGATTGGTAATTTTTTATTTTAAACTTTTAAAAAAATTTTAAAATTAATTTTTTAAAAAAATTGTTAAATGCATGAGAATAGTTATTGATTTATTGTGGCAGTTCTGGATAGCCTGCCTTGCCTTGTCCTGAAGATTAGGGCTTCTCAGTCCCGTGCCCATGTGGCAAATGGGAAGAGCATTGGATAGGAATAAGCAGTTCTGGGTTTGAGTCATTCTACTGCCTCTTATTGCCCATATGACTCTGGGCAAGTCACTTCCCCTCTTGGAGAAAGTTTTCTCCTCTTGGCTTTAGTTTGCTCATCTGTGAAATAAGGAGTTTGTCCTGGATGACTTTTAAGGTCCCCTTCATCTTTAACCCCGTGGCTTTGGTAGAGGGAGGTGGGAGGAGGGGTCCTTTTCATCTCTGTTACTCTTACAGAAGCCCCAGGCTCAGTGGGCAGGCTGAGCTCAGTTTTCCTGGGTTATTGACTTCCACTGGAGAGGAATGGAAAAGGGCAGACCTAGACCTTCTCCCCAGCAGGCTTGGAAATTGTGCAACATTAATGAAGGAAAACCAATCAGTAGGTATTTAAAAGATCATTTGGCAGGAGAGAGAGGGAGGATCCTGGCAGTTCCATGGAGGGTTATTGATGGATGGCTGTGACAAGAAGGGCCTGGTGGAGACCAAAACCCTCGTGCCCTGTACATCATCTGCTAGAACCCTGGGCATGTCAGCTGAGGGGGACTGGCAGCATCCCTGAGCTGTCAATTTCTGGATGGTCAGAAGACCTCGGTGTAGTGGAAAGAGGTTTGGCCTGGGGCTTAGAAAGGGCAACTAGAAGTTACAGGAAACCAGATCCCTGCTTGACATGAGGCAGGACTTTCTAGCATTCAACTTATCCACAAAATAGGGATGCCGCAGAAGGTATCGAGTTATATACATGTTAAAGGAAGGATGAATGGTCCCTGCTCAGGGGTCTTACGAATTTTGAGTCCAAGGGGACCTTAGATCATGCATCTCATTAGCTCCCTTCCTGTACAGATGAGAAAATTGAGCAGCCCAAAGAGAGGAAATGGTTTGCCTAAGACCACACAGAGGCTAAGTGTGAGAGTAGGAGGCTTCAGAAATCCCCTTGAACTCTGAGCTCCTGCCATTCCTCGAAGACCAGACCCCAACATTTATTAGCTGTGTGACCTTGGACCAGTTGTTTCACACCTTTAAACTCATTTTTTTCTGACTTTTAAAATGATGGAGGTGGGCCAGATGAACTTTAAAGTCACCTCCAGGTCTGACATTGTAAGATTCAGTAATTCTGAGATATTAGAACCATTAATTCACTGGGTCAGGCTCAAAGGGGTGCCTTCATGAGATGCAGCTCAACCCCACCAACTGGCCATAATGGGCCTCAGAAAGTAGACTAGGAGGAATCCCCAGGGGTTCAGAGGCTTGCCCCTCTATCTCAGCACCCAGCACAGTGCCTGGCACATAGCAAGTCTTTCATAAGGATTTGCTAATTGATCCAAAGGAACCCAGGGTTGATTGATAGGACCCCAGCATTTCAAGGGCCTTTAAGAAGCTTCCCTTCATTCCAGCCTTCACCTCAAATGTCTCAAAAGCTCTGATGAGACCAGGACCTGAGCCTGGCATCTCACCTTAGCAGCCAGTAAGGCATCCTCAGTAAGCAGGCATCTTGGAAAGGAGCCTAGAGCAGGCAGTGATAAATGATCCAAGGGCTGGGGCAGAGATGGGGGGGGAAGGTTCAGGGAGGGGTCAGGCTGTACTTGGGGCCTTATTAATAATCTGAGAGGAGGGGCAGGAAACTGAAGAAGCTAATAGCTTCTATCATCTTTGAAAGAGACTACTTAGTGCCCAGAGCCCTGGGAGCTGCTAGGACCATGTTAGTCAAGCAGGGTAGCTGGCCTGTTACTATTTCCAAAAGGCCCTAGCAAGCCTCTGCTACTATTCTAGATTTAGTACCAGAAGGGACATTGTATAGATGAAGAAACCAAGGTACAGACATGTAAGTGATTTGCCCATAGGTACACAGTTAGTAAGTATCTGAGGTCACATGAACCCAAATCTTTCTGATTCCAAGTCCAGCACTCTATCCCTATTTATTGTTGAGGAAACAGAATAACAATCCTAAACATGGGAATTTGAAAACATAACCTCCTAGTGTCAATGAAATGCATTCCTTCATCCAAAAACATTTATTAAGCACCTGTTACTGTTCATACTTCATTCTTGAAGAAGACCAATGACATCATGAGGGTGATGTCTTGACTTGCTAATGAATCGGATATGATTGAGGCAGAGACAGCCTCATTTTCTCTTTCAGAATCGTTGAAGTCCAACGGCAAGTCAAAGGTCAAGATGACTCATTAAGCACCAGTGTTATAAAGAACACAGCTGAAACCTAGAGAAATATACAACATATCCAAGATAGGGTTCGAACCCAGAGAGTTCACCATTTAGTAGCTTATTTTTATTTTTAAAATTTTATTGTCATTTAATTTTACATCATTTATGTTTTCCATAATATCCTCTCCCCTCCCTACTATTCCTCATAATAACAAATAAAAAAGAGGAAAAATGTTCACTAATCTTAATCAATAACACATGGACCAAGTTTGATATTATTTGCAATGTTCCACATTCATAGTAATCTACCTCTGAAAAGAAGTGAAGGACAATTCTCATATATCTTCTTTGGGATCAAGCTTGATCATTATGATTTCATGAAATTTAGTCTTGATTCTGTTTTGATTTGTTGCTGTTCTTTTGATTTACATTGTGGTTTACTCCACCTTGCATCAGGTCATATAAATCCTCCTGTGCTTCTCGGTAATTTTCATATTCATTGTTTCTTACAGCACAATAATATTTACATTCCTATATCTCAATTTGTTTAGCCATCTCCCCGGCTGATGAACACCAATTTTGTTTTAATTCTTTGCTAGTAGCTTACCTTTGCCTCAGAAGGGAAGATGGGCTAGAGGTATAGAACATGCTCCTACTCTATTCATATTTACTAGATGAATGAATAAATCAGACTCATCAAACCCATAAATACTTTCAGGGGATGAAGCTCAACTGTCTTGATTGGACATAAACACCTTCCTCAGAGCCTGTCCCTGAGGATCCAAGCCCTGGGCTGGATGTCTAAGGCCTGAGGTCCTTTTCTTCCCCCTCTCCTTGGTCACATACTTGTTGCCCCCTGTGACTGTGTCCAGGATTAATAGGTGGAAATGAGACAGAAGCAGATTTTACCTTAATGGATAGAAAGAAGAACTTTATACCTGTTACCAATGTCCCAGATCCCCCCAGTATCTGGGATCACATAAACTATGTCCAGTCCTGGGGTCTGATAACCAAAAAAGATCATTATCTCTTTCTTTGGATCATTGACCCCAACTGGAATTATTCCAGGAAAATCTCTTAATATACTTGTGGCATAGCTTAGGTGTAAGTTTCCTCAAATATGGGTAAAAGAGGTCCCCAGATCCCATATAAGCATGCAAAGTAGCACATGCAAATTAGGTGTGGGACAGCCTTCATTTCATTCTATGAAATATGCAGATGCTAAGGACTTATGGGTGCCCGAAAGCAAATAACAAAAGACATAAAACATTCAAATGGCCTATCAGCTTGCCCCCATTGGGAACTAAACTTAGGATTACTCTCAGGTTAACCTTCTGACATTTTGATGACCCCCCCTTTCCCCGTAAATTCCTGAACAGTCTATCTAAGACTCACAGTACCACCCTATAGTTTAGATCCTTCCCTGATGTTAAATATAGTTTAGGGATTGCTGAACAAATAATCTCCTTCTCATTGCACTCGTAACATCAAAGTATTCACTGGTCTTGCTTTCCAAATAGAATGCTACCCAGGAAATGTGGGAAATTCTCTTCTTTCTCCAAGGGGCCCACTACATCAAGAAACCCCTTTCTCTAGAAGGTTCAGTCCTTGAATTCTCTTGAACTTGGTTGGGTCTACTGGGCATGCACATATCTGCTTTTGCCATGTACTTCTGCAGGAAATTTCAGCTACCATCATCTCCTGACCTAGCAGAGTCCACTACCAGGTCTCTGATGTGCTCAAAAAAAGGAAAAAGAAAAACAGAAGACCAGGAAGTTGATGTCTGGGACCTCTTCTCTCAGGCCACTTTGCCCAACCAACATGTTTCTGTCACTAACTTCTCCTGGGTTCCTGGGTGGTGGAAGAAATCTCCTCCCCATCCCCTTGAGAAAAAGCAAAGAAGGGAGAGAGAGACAGAGACAGAGATAGAGACAGAGTCAAAGTGACAGAGAGACACAAAAAGAAACAGACAGAAATAGACAGAGACAGAGAGGTAGAGAGAAATTGGCAGAGAAAAAGACAGAGAGATAAAGACAGAAGGAGAGAGAGAAAGACAGAGACACAGAGACACAACACAGAGACAGAGACAGAGAGAGATCTCCTGATGGAGCTGGCTGCCTTGTGAGGTATGAGGTCTCCAGCACTGTAGGCACTCAAGTAGAAACTGGATAATATGTATTGGAAATGTTGCAGAGAAGATTCCAAAGTTCCGACTAGATGATTACTAGATGACCCCTTCCTGCTCTGAGATCCAGTCCTGTTTTCATATGTATAACTTATTTCTATAGAATTTTAAAGTATACATAGTAATTTTCCTAAAACAGCTCAGTGAGGAAGGTAATGTAAATGTCACTATTCTAATTTCACAAATTAAGAAATAGACAGAGAGAGGAATTAATTTATTCACAGTCAATACAGCTGGGAAAATGACAGAGCCAGGACCCAAACCTGGGACATCTAATTCTTTCCACTCCACTGGATGACCTTGCCAAGATATCAGAAATCTATGGTCTAAAACACTACAATTCTGTGGTGCCCACTGTGTATAAGGCTGTGGAGTTCTGTATATTTAGGGCATTAAAACTGGTCAGGCAGGCCCAAACCCCAAAGTCCACTGAGCGTACATGGAGCACTTCCCCCATGCTCTAACTCTGGCCTGCAAAGGAGGCTTACCCCCGCCCAGTAGAGCCGAGGGTGAGAGCTCGATGAGGAACGTCTGGAGGCTGGCATGGTGTCTGGGTACCTCAGCCCCCAAAGTGATGGAGATAAATGAGAGGCATCCGATAGCGCATCAGTGGTGATGAAGGGGGCCGGTGGGGCCTGATGGATGAGGGGCTGAAGGGAGGTGGGAGGGAGAGAGGCAGGCAGATGGTTTTGGCTAGACAGTACAAGCATGTAAGAGATGGTAAGGGGAGCAGGGATGCAAGAATAATCTATAAAGATTCTTGTTCTCTCCAACCCTCAGGGTTTTTTGTGGTAGGAAGAGGAGGGGCATTATCTATGGATTTCTCTTATGTAGGTACTCCACATTCCCCAAGAAAAGTAAGCTAAAGTCAGAGTAAGATGATATTCACTAGATTTGGCACCAAAAACATCTGGGTTTTAATTTTGATTCTATCACTTACTCTTTGATTTTAGACTAGTCTCTTTCCTTCATTGCATTGCATTTTGCTAATGAAAAATTATAGTGATGGGAAGGGGTGGAATGGTAGGTGTTGGGTAAAATGACCTCTAAGGTTTCTTCCAACGCTAAAATCCTATGATTCCCTCTTGGCACACCTTTCTAATCACCCTCCATTTAATGATGTGTAGACTATTCCCTAGGGGGAATCTACAGTGATCTTAGGTTCTCTAAGCCATGGATCTGCCTCTTATAACATCATCTTAATGTTCTTCTCTATAGTTTCCCACCCTTACCCTCCCCCATCTTCCCTCTGATATGGAAAACAGCTCTCTGCTGTAAGCAGAAACAAAAGTTGTTAAATAAAATAATTATAGCTCACATCTATAAAACTTTAAATGTCACAAAATACTTTCCTCATAGCTGGCTTGATAAGTAGGTGGTGCAAAAAAATATTATTTCTAAAATGATAAATGAGGAAACTGAGGCTCAGAGAAATTAAGTGATCTATCCATAGTCGGGGCAGCTAGGTGACTCAGTGAATAGAGCACCAGCCCTGGAGTCAGGAGGAACTGAGTTCAAATCCAGCCTCAGACATTTAACACAAAAACTGGCCATGTGACCTTGGGCAAATCACTTAACCCCAATTGCCTTCCAAAAAAGCAAAAAAAAATAAAATGATCTATCCATAGTCACATAGCTAATAAGTGTCCAAGGAGTCAGTGGAAGTATGGAACCAGGCTAGAAGTACATTAACAAATCCTTGGTTGTGATGGTCACGTTATTTTTCAGTCATGTCCAACTCTTCATGACCCTATTTGGGGTTTTCTTGGCAAGGATACTGGAGTGGTTTGCCATTTCCTTCTCCAGCTCATTTTACATATGGGGGAACTGAGGCAAACAGGGTGAAGAGACTTGCCCAGAATCACACAGCTAGTAAGTGTCTAAGGCCAGATTTGAACTTAGGGATAGGAATTTTCCTGCCTCTAGCCCCAGAATTCTATTCACTGTGTCACCTAGCTGATCAATAAATCCTAGCGTTGGGCTTAAATACCAGTGTCACTGGGTAATTACAACACTCCATCTCCTGAATCCAGGCATTTTCACTGGCTGTCTCTCATGCACGGAATTCTCATCTCATCTCTACCTCCTAGCTTCCCTGACCTGTTTTAAGCTCCAACTAAAACCCTACCTTCTATGAGAAGCCTTTCCTGATCCTCCTTAATCCTAGGCCTCTCCTCTGTGATTATCTCCAATTTAGCTTGTACATGTACATATGTATATGTATGTATGCATATACATATGTATGTATATACATGCATACATATATGTGGATAGATAGATGGACGGACAGACGGATGGACAGATGGACGGACAGACGGATGGACAGATGGACGGACGGACAGACAGACAGACAGACAGATAGATAGATACAAAGATAGATAGATAGATAGATAGATAGATAGATAGATAGATAGATAGATAGATAGATAGATAGATAGATA